>NC_141991.1:62820203-62997544 GCF_049901715.1 Pseudonaja textilis | reverse complement strand
AACTATAAAAGTAATGTCATGTCTTCCTTTTGATGCTTTTCATAATAAACAATTGGATATTTTGATTGAAAAGGTCTGATCAGAATCCATCTTAATTCACTGATGCCTAAATGTCAATTGTAGTTTAATTTCATCTTCCACTGTGCTGAGCTTTCCCGTGTTCATGCTTATGTCCCATGATCCTACTAATTCTATCTTTACTTCTTTCTTTGCAGGATTTTATTTTCCTATTTGGCAATATGAGCAAAGAGCTATTTCAAAGGTCTTAATCTAACCATGTCATAAATACTATATACTATATCAATCATTTTGTAGTTTCTATGTGATTTTGTTCATAAAAATGTGAGATTGCCTTCTCTTGCTCAGTATGCATTAATTTAATGTCATTAAAGGGATCATCTCCTCTGACATTTTCCTATATTGCTGCTAGCTAGTATATATGTTGTTTATTTTACCTGGCATGTCCTTCACACCTTGCGTGACCCTGTAGGAAAAGGGGCGTTGGTTCTTACCTGATACGCTTCTTTTCGTAGAGCTGTTGAGAGTGTCCAGGTTGGGAGGAGCTCCAGTCTCGGCTCTTCCAGGCTGAGCTTGAAAATTGAGGAACGCCCCTCACCGTCACGTGGTCCTCGGGCACTCCCAGGTTTTTGCACAGACGAGAAGGAAAGTCCTGTTCTCATCACACTCAGGAAAAAATATATTAGATTGCTCGGTCGAACAGCCAGGTTTCCCACCAGACGGCCTACGGGTGGGGCTGGACACTCTCAACAGCTCTACGAAAAGAAGCGTATCAGGTAAGAACCAACGCCCTTTTCCATAGAGCTGTCTCGAGTGTCCAGGTTGGGACATACCAAAGCTTGGCTAGTCCTGCGGGTGGGGCCCCATCTGGTATAGAATCTCTCCTGGAACCCCGATGACCCGCTGGAAGGCATGCCCAACAGGAGAAAAACCCTGGATATTGGAATGTCTCAACAAGGGGCCTAAAGAGGAGGCGGAGCTATCCGGGAGGCAGTCCCGCCAAATAGGCAAACAGGTGTGCACTGGGACCTGGATTCAAGAAACTGGGAAGATCGACCCGTGATGGGAATTCCCTGGGAGAACTCTGGGACAGAGAGAAGGAGGGGAGGCGCAGAGATCTGTGTGAGGCCCGGGAGCGCAAGAAGGGACCCGGCTAGCATTGAATGTGGGTAGATGTGTTGCCGACCAGTTGCCCAGGGCAGGGTGAGGAGGACAAGAGTGCTCCTGGGGTAGGAGCCTGTTGGAAGCAGGGGTTAAAGGTCGGAGTAGAGAAGGCCTTCTCGCACTCCTTCCTCTTTTTTTTTTTTTTTTTAAGGGACAAGCGCCTGAGGGCGATTGCATTATCGAGAACGACGGAGCGAACCTCTCCGGATCCCGGGAGGGCTTCCTGGAAGAATTACCTCCGGACCCATCCGGCTCCGCTCGGTAGGGAGATCTATAGGGAGAGGATCGGTAGTATCTGGCAAAGGAGGAGGAGTGATAAGAACCCTGGCGAGGAGAGGGGGAGCCTCTGAAGTCGGACCTCCTAGAGAGGGAAGGAGGTACTTGCGCTTGTTCCGGTCTCGGCCAGGAATGGGTCGAGAACCGGTCCAAATAACTTCCCCCAGAGATGGGGCTGTTGCTAGCTTAGTCTTGTTTTTAACGTCCGCTTGCCAGTGGCGGAGCCAGAGTAGACGGCGGGCGGTAACCTGGGACGAAATGGCCCTGGTGGAGAACTTTGCCGCCTGGAAGGTGGCGTCTGTCGAAAACTCGGCTGCGGCCAGGATCTTGGCAATGTCCTGGTGCGCCCTGAGATTGGCTGTGGGGACATGCTGCTTGAGCTGCTGGAGCCACTTGATGGAAGACCTGGTGAAAAGCGACGCGGCAGTGGAAGCCCTGACTGCCCAAGCGTCAGAGAGGTGAGCGCGGCACAGGGCCAGTTCAGCTCGCTTGTCCTCGGGCTGGAGAGCATCGAGTGAGTCGCTGGGAGTAGAGCGGGAAACCAGGCCCACCACGGGCTCGTCCACGGGGAGGATCGAGCAAGGTGGAGAACTGCGGTTCCAGGTTAAAAAACCGCTTGTCCTGGGCGTTGGGGGGGAGGGGGCCCGAGGAGGCCAGCTGCCTAGAAACCATGTCTGAGAATATGGGCGGGACAGGGATCACCTCAGTTTCCGCCACGGGCTGAGAGAAGAGAGAGTCGGGAGGAACCCCTGCCGCCGCTGGGTTGGGTGGGGAGGGGGTTCAGACCCGAGGTGGTCCTGGCTTTGAACAGGAGGGACCTAAATAGGTGCGGTTTAAAGAGCCCTAGAAACGCGGGCTGACCTGGAGGGAGGCCCTCGTCCTCCGACATGTCCCCTTCTAGGGGACCTGTTCCCGAAAAGAGTTCACTGCCTATGAGGGACCTCATGTCAAGGTCCTGCTCGTCCCCAAAGAGGGAAGGGTCCCGGGTTCTTGGGCCTCCATTCCCTCCAACTCCAAAGGTAAGGTTAGGTCCTCTTGAGGAGTTGCCTGACCATGCGAGGCCGCTGATCCTAGGGCCTCGGGGCGCGGGCCGAGGAGCCAGACCGGCCAGCTGCTGCATCTGTTGCGCCACCCTTTGCCGGATGGCCAGCTCCATAGCCTGCATTAGGTTTTCGGGCATTTCCGCCATGGGGAGAGACTCCTCCGGGCGCAGTTCTACAGCAGTGATGGGCAAGGTGATCTCAGGGGCCTGTCCAGGCTGTGGGGAGAAGCAGAAGCAGGAGGGGAGGGGAGAGGAGGATGGGTGGAGGTTGATGGAACGGAAGGGTCCCGGGGCACAGAGCTTGACTCCTGAGAGCGTCTGTCAATTTCCCTTCGAGGCCCTGTGTCGCCTGAGGGCATCCCTTTGGGAAGCTTTGGATGGTTCCTGTGCCTGTTTGCGCAGGTGGTGGATTTGGCCTTGGCCTTCAGAGAAGTGCCACGAGAGGTATTGTCGTCTGCCATCTGGAGAGGAGAGAAAAAAGGAAAAAAATTTTTTTGGTTAATGGGAGGCGGTTAACGGGTCTGGGTACAGCCTAAGCAGAGGCTGGAACTCCCAATGCTCGTGTTGCACCCCTTTTTGTCAAGGCCACAGAATTGTTCTGTAACGTGTTGGGAAGTAGGGCCTAGCCGGGGCCAATCAGCCAGAAGAACGCCAAGCTGTCCCTGCCGGGCGAACCGGGAAGGGACATGGCAAGCAACTAACTCCTTAGTTGGGGGACTTAGGCAGGATTGCAAGGTATTTGAGCAGTCCCAGGATCTGCCCAGGAGTCAGGGAGGCAATGCGGCCTACTGGTAGGCCTCTGAAAAAAAAAAAACCAGTGACCCTGGGGCCGCAGGCAGAAGGGAATAATGTAAGCTGAAACCAGGTCTGGATGCGGCCACGGGAGGCCGGGAATCCCAACGCACGCTCCACGCCCCCTTTTAGTCAAAAATTTTTTTCTGTTTTGGTACGAACCAGGGCCTAGCCCAGAGACCAATCAGCCAGAAAGGTGAACGCCAGGCAGCTACCCTGCCGGACGGACCGGGAAGGGGTGGGGGGCAGAGCTGCTACTTCGCCTGCTGGGGAAAAAAAAAGGCTGCAGGGCCAACAGACCCTATTTCTGCAGGAGGCCTGTTGGTAGAATAAAAGACAGGCTGAGACGAGGGAATCCCAGGCTGCCTAATAGTCAGTTAAGGCTGCGGCCTGTAAAAGGGCCTCTAGTAATGGCGGACGGCCATGCGGCCACTCCCAAGATGGCGGCCGCTCCAGGGCACACCCAAGATGGCGGCCGCTCCAAGGCACACCCAAGATGGCGGCTGCCCGGGCACACCCAAGATGGCGGCCGCCCGGGACACACCCAAGATGGCGGCCGCTCCAGGGCACACCCAAGATGGCGGCTGCCCGGGCACACCCAAGATGGCGGCTGCTCCAGGGCCCACCCAAGATGGCGGATGCCACAGGGGGCCCGAGATGGAGGCCGCAAGTAACGGAGGCAGCCCCAGCAGCAGTAAACTCCCAGGGAAGATTAGGGCCTTTGGGAGAACCAGGAAGCGCACCCTGGGCTAGAAGGCGTCATGGGGGGAACGCGGCTAAGGCGAGGAGAGGCAGGCAGAAACGAAGCGGCCTCGCGCGGAGCGATTAGGCGGCAAACGGCGGGGGGAGTGCTCAAGCGCCGCTTTCTCCCCTTAAAGAAACGGCTCGGATATTAAAAACACTCCCTGGGGAGTTCAAACCTGAGTTCCTGCGCTGCCTGCCGGTGATCCACGTGAAAAGCAATGAGAGAAGAGGCCTAGAATGCTGAACGACCGGAGCAAGGGAAAAACAGCCTGTTAGCCACGAGGCTGAGCAAAAAACTGGGGAGTGCCCGAGGACCACGTGACGGTGAGGGGCGTTCCTCAATTTTCAAGCTCAGCCTGGAAGAGCCGAGACTGGAGCTCCTCCCAACCTGGACACTCGAGACAGCTCTATGGAAAATATACCCTTCACAAGTACTCCGAAATTCTTCATTCATCGCTCCCAGGAACTGGGATGGGACAACTCACAGCCAACTTGCTGCAGCCGACTTGCCACAGGACAATTTGCCACAGACAATTCAATGAACACAAAAGTTAAATTAATTTCGATGGAACTATGGCCAATAATAATAAAGTAATAAAGACATACAAGAGTTATAATAATGTTGACAAAAACATGGCCACCAATAATACAAGTTAACTGAATGAAACTATTAATACAGCATTGAATTGTCCTGTGGTGTATTGACAGTGGTGAGCTGTCCTCTGGCGAGTTGCTCATGGGCAATTGACCGCAGCAAGTTGTCCTAACCCCCCCAAGAACATTGCCCCCTCCATACACCACAACAGAATTTGGGATAGGGTGGAAAGTGGATACATAGTTGACTGAAAACTATACCTTTCAAGGCATGGATGGCTATAGAAGGCATAATGTTAATTTCTGGACGTATAACTTTCACTATAAAGCACATTAAGTATCTGAATATATTTGACATTAAAAAGTTCTAATTTTATAAACTATCTTTTTTTGCTTGAAAGTTACTACTCAGCCTCAAAATATATCTGATTCATCACACTTGTCATCTTTTACCTTTATCTTTTTGTGTTTATTGGTTTTATTGTAATTTATTTGATTGTTGTGAGCTGCCTAGAGTCACTGAGATTGGGGAAGCATACAAGATTAATAAATTATTACTGTGGTTGTTGTTTGTTATTATTAAATCAGAGTTGCCACTTCAGAGCTTTCAAAACCATTACCTTGTAATGTATTGGGGTAATATACTGTATGGCCTTTATGGCAGTCTGGCCTTTTGCAATTGACGGATAGAAATTTTCTCAATGTGCAGATTTTTTAAGTGCCAACCAAGACTTTTTGGTATAGCACCCAGTGTGCCGATAACTATTGGGATTTCCAGGGCTGGTTTATGCCATAATCTCTCAACTTCAATTTTCAAATCTTGATACTTTGTGAACTTCTCAGTTCTTTTCTTCTAGTCTACTATCCTCTTATATAGCCACATCAATTAGCTGCACCTTCTTCTTTTCAACCACAGTTAAATCTGATGATATAAAACTTAATCAGATTATATTCACAAATTCCACAATATTTTAATCTGCTCATTTTTGGTGACTTTTTAACTATATTTTCACCATTTTTCATTACTGGTACATGAACATTTTCAGAGATATTCCAATGATTCATTCTGGCAACTGTATTATGATGATGTTTATAATCAAGTCTGTGCAATCTTCTTGCACAAGCCAAATAAATGATCCACTGTTTCTTCGTACATCTATTCTTTGAATCATTTGAGGGTTTTTCAATTTTGGCCTTGTCTGCATTACTTCAAATAGCTTCCTCTTGCACAGCCAAGATCAAGCCTTCAGTAAAATCAATCAATAAGTAGATTTAATTTTTTTTTCAAAATAGACTTCTTTAAAACATACTAACCATCCCTTTGCCACTATAAATACACTACACATTATCATGTATGATCCAGTTTGGAAGTATTAAAAGGGTGAAATAAAATATTAAAAGAAGGAATGTTCAAAACATGCAAAACAGAACTCAGCCATTTTGAGTATTTCAACCATTTCAAACATGCTGTGATTGTGTTGCTTTTTTTTTTTAATATTCCAGCTCATGGCACATTAACATAGAATAGTCACTTCTGGCAACTGGTTTAGACTAGATGAGATGTGGAAATGGAATGCTGAAAAGGAAGCAGCAGTTAAGTACATAGCCAGACAGAATGTTACTTACAACTGCAAACTTGCCTAGTAACTTCTGCTTTTAAAAATTACATTCTGCAAGAAAAGTTCACATGGGTGGTACTGCTCATTATTTTACACAACCTACCAGATGTCAGCTGCCCTAAAAAAAAAGCCACACAGAGTAAGACCGGGTGAATACTTGAATGCGAGAATGCCAGGAAATTTCAGGGCTGAAGGCTAGACTGGGAAGTTAAAAGAATACATTTCAGAAAGCAATGATAAACCACTTCTGCATTGTTGTCCCCAAAACTATATGGATGTCAAACTCAACTCAAAGTGATTTAATCTTTAATGCAAAGGGTTAAGGCATACTACAGTATATAATGTATTTAGTGTTATTAATCTGCTAAAGTCTGATACCGTGTTGTTTTGGACCAGTTTGATGAATTCTGGTGTGTTTGTGTTCATTTCCTGTATCCCATCATGCCTTTTATGGGGAGTGAGGGGGAATATCTCTATGCAGAGAGGCTGAAGGTACTGAAAACTCTTAACCTTGAAAAGATAAAACAGGAAAATATGACTGTCTTCTTCAAATACCTAAATAAAGTTTAATATAAGGTCCAAATTGTTCCCTATATTCTTAAGAATTGGATAAAGGCTAATGAATTAAATCTAACTTAATGCTGGGGGAAAATAATAACAGCAGTGTAAGGGTAGAACTAATTATCCACAGAAAAAAATGAACTACACTGGGCTTGTTCATGCAAAAGCTAGACAGTTATCTGTCAAGGATCAGTGATTTGGATTTTTGCCCTGAGAAGGGGTTGAATATGAGAAACTAGCAAGTCCCTTCCAACTCTTTGATAATTCTTCTCCTTTATTGACAAGGGCTTGAAAGTTGCGAGACGCTCAACAGCAAAAAAAAATAAAAACCCTTTTAACTTTACCCAACGTTGGCATTCCAAGTCTCTCAACTTATGCATAGTTATAAATAAAAATGTATGTCCAAATCAGAAATATACTTGTTAAATAATATTTACTCTAGTGTTGGAATGTAATGTTTTAAGGATATTATTAAAAAATTACTACAATAAATAGAACCGCAGAATTTTTGATTGGACAAAACTATTTTTTTAGTATTTTTATGCAGAAAAATGTGCAGTGTAGAAAAATCAATTAGAGTTTACATCACTGATTTAAACAGACGATAAGCTGACAGTTCCTTTTGTAAATTTCATGACTTCCAGTCATTTGCAGCTGGCACTACTGCATTAACAGGAAACAGAAAAAAAAAACAATGAAACTTCAGTGACAGAATTAGAAATAAAAGCACATATAGGATAATATTTGAAAAATGGCGTATACAGGCCGATCTATATATTATTAAAACTCTCGGGCCTATAACCTTTAACTGGATGAAATAATGCATCATAAGTTCAAGCCATCTCAAAGGGCTAATTTACAGAATGCATATAAAATATAGAATCCATGATTCTCATGAAATTGAAATTTTGCAAATTGTTTAAAACATGAAATAAAAATTATCACAAAACAGTTTATGACAATAATACAAAAAGGTCAAAAGCTGCTTCCTGTGATCAACTCCTCATGTTTGACTGTTGTTCGTTTCAAGATGGGCTGTTTTCAAGGCAGGCACATCTCTGAATATCTCCCTGAATGTTTAAGAACTTTTCCAGCAAAGGCAGAATAGGAAGCTCTGCCATTGCTGAAGGCATTGAGGAATCTGGAAAGGAAATATCTTTGAAATAATGACAACGGGTCACAGGTTGTCTAATCTTCTTCTAGAGATAATTTTTTTGCTTTAGCAAGAACTGTTCATCTTACTGTATAACAATTGGTTACAGACCATGAGAGAACACCCCATGACTAGAAATTGTCATCCTAGCAGTTCAATACACAATAAAGCCTACTCCAACATTAATTAAACAATTGTTTAATTGATGCCTAATTGCAATCCCAACACAAATAAGCAACATTATCAATACTGGAATATTACAATCATATTACAATTATTCCTTGGGAGAGTAGAAAGCTTAAATGTATTTATTACTGGATTTACATCCTGGTTCTAAAAACATTTGATTACAACAAGTCAGATAAAAATACAATATTAAACAAAACAAAAATCTGTGCTGTATTTCACCAGCAGCATGAAAATCAATTGCTGTCTTGACATTTTGTATTCCACAACTTCTGAGCAACATAAGAAAATTCCCTTTGCTACCACAGACAAGCTTCTGTCAACAAGGAAATCTTCAGAAAGATCTCTTCTATTAATCTAAGTAGCAGAGCTGAGGGATTTGTTTTCTGCCAACACCATTAATATGACTAATAGGCAACTGGCATCCAGCGTAGAACTTTCAGTACAAACCCTGTGTTGCTACTGATCAGCAGCCTCATCGTTACTGGGTACCAGCTGCAATTTCTAAATATTTTTCAAGGATAGCCCCCACAGAGAGCTCATTGTAGAAGCCAAGAGAGGTTTTAAGCAGGGCATAAATAACTGTCACTAAGTTCAGCTGGTTCAGGAAGGATCACCATTGAAATCCTGCAAAAACTCTAGCCACAGCTACCACTTTCAAGTCCAATGACTGTGCTCCCAAACTGCAAACTTACTCCTTCTGAGAGTAGAATCTCATCAGAGCAAGTTTCATCTCCATCCAGAATCCAGCTCTTTCTTTGCCAATACCTGTTGTTTTAATTTTAACCTAAAATTAAATTCAGTCCTCCTGTTCATAATCAAGGTGACACAACAATGAAGAACACCGATTCATTCCTCAAAGTTTGAAGATAAGCAATAAACTTTATTTCATCAGGACATTAATGATCCCTTCAGCAGTTTTTCACACCTTAAAAAGCATGAGAGAAGACAGAATCCTAAAGAATGGCTATGTTAAAGAATAGTCTTCAGTTGAAGGCATAAAAAAAACTGGAAAAATTGAAACCACTGCAAAATAGTGTCTTCAATACACAAACGTCCAAAGCTGCTGTGAAGTACTAGAGTCCTAGTAGCGTCATACATCCCTTATCTAGTTTTCAGATAGGTGGTATACCAAAGTAATCAAACCTAGATGAAAACCCAACTTATAAAAATTCAGAAAAACCAGTTTTTTCATACACATATATCTGACACTGATCCTCTTCTTAATTGCTCTGCTCAAGAATGGTACAATTACAACTGGCCATGAGACTGGATCATGTGGTGGATTTCTGGGCCATGTGGTTAACTTCTGTTTCATACCTATTTTCTAAAAGCAGTTAGAAATATGTACTGAAGAAGGAAATGTTCACAGGGCCAGGGCAGTCCCAGTCTGATTTTATCCCAGAAACGTCAAAGGTCAAGTAAACAAGTAGCAGCTCATTTATTTGCATGCTCAGTAAGCTAAAAAAAAAAAACCCACAGGCAATTTTCAAATGGTGCTTCCCAATGGTGTGTCCCAATATCAAAGATAACACTGAAGTGAATCACATCAAAGTTATTTGGCAAAGAATGATGAAAAATGCTCTCTGTGATTTCTTTCAGGCCTATCTCTCATCCCAATATCTTGATGAAGAAAGCATAAACATCATCAGAGGCTTATTTGAGGAAGACACAGTGGCAGAAAAGAATGATTTCTTCATTGCATCCATCTCAGAAAAAAATGAAAGGCCCTCATACTGTATTCCAAATAATTTTCATGAAAATATCTAACCCACTGCCTGCCCATTCTCTGGTAAACTAAGTAATGAGCACTGACCTCTGTTAGTTGGAATGGGGCACTCGGGTGTAATAGTATCAATCAGTTCAACGACCTCCAAATTTCACATGGATACAATGGGACAATTTCTAAATAAATTCAGAAGATTATCCAGTCCCATAAGGCACCTAGGTTGGACCATTTTAATCAATCTACCATCAGAGGTGGTATTCAGCAGGTTCTGTCCAGTTCTGGAGAACCGGTAGCAGAAATTTTGAATTGTTTGGAGAGCAGAAACCGGTAGCAGAAATGTTGAGTAGTTTGGAATACCACCTCTGACTGGCCCTGCCCCATCTATTCTCTGCCTCCCGAGTCCCAGCTGATCGGCTGGTTCTTCTTTTGTTGCCCTGCACAGGAGAACGGAGCTGGAAAGCAGGTTAGTGGTGTGGGGAAGGAATGGGATTTTACAGTAACCTTAGCCCAGGAATGGGGAGGGAATGGAGATTTTGCAGTATCCTTGCCCTGCCATGTCCACCAAGCCACGCCCACAGAACCGGTAGTAATTTTTTTTTAATCCCATCATCATTCCAATAGAAGTATCATAAGCTGCCAGTCAAAATCTGACCAGCGATTTGCTTGTGACAATGAAGTCGCAGAGTTCCTGAACTCTAAGATCACAAACACCAGGCAAATAGAATACCAAATGTAAAGTTTCCTGCTGCATGTACCAGATATCAGTTGAGACAAGTCCATACGTAGCACCACAGGTATGCAATCTTCAGCCACTTCTGATTGTGCAACTTTGAAATGGAACTGAGTCCCCAAGGCAAGAAGTCCAGGAGAATGCAGTGTCACATTAGAAATTACCACAGCTAACTAATGGTTTTCAGTAATAACAGTATTCCTATATTATCCTGGCCATCCAAAAACATCAGCAAGAACTGATAAATTGGCAGACTGTCAGCTGGACTGTGAGGGAAGAAAGTTGTGGTTGCTGTCTATAGTTTGGAAAAAAAGCTGCAGCCAGGCAAAAATGCTTCTTATTCCCACTTCTCCAAGGAAAGACTCAGCTCATCTCTCCTCTCAAAGGGCAGTAAATGTTTATAGCCCCAAAAACTTGAGAAGAAATGGACTCATTCACTCATTTCCCAGTCTCACAATTTATTCACAAGTATTCACCCTGGTGTTTCAGGTGTCTGCCTACCTGAACCACGCTCTTTTTAGAAAGGTGCTGACCTCCATAGGTAGGTAGCCTCATTTATCCTGGTCTTTAGTCTACAAAAATTTGGGTATATAGAATAGAAATAAGACAATAAACAGAGGAGGAAGTGGGAAGCAACATCTGGAATGTATGACTATTACAAGCAAGCAAGAGAGCTATTGGTGAACTCTCAGGACCACAAGCTACAGTAAGTAGCCCATCATGGTGTGATTCCTGCCTACAGCTTGGCTGAGAACTTGGCCTGGTGACAACCAGAAGAGCAATCATGATGCAGCAGTACCTAATCCCAGAGAGAGGCAAAGGTTGCTTGCTTTACAAACTGTAAAAATGTTATTTGTTGTAAAGACTAACCATCAAAGAATTATGTGACTACATCAATTTGCAAAGCTGAGGAAGGTGCTGTTAAATCAGCAACAACAAGGTGTGTGCTACAATAAAGCATTTTGTACATTTCTTTGCTACATTGTGGCATGTCCAGTCCTTGGAAAATAAAGAACCCTCACAAGGTCCTTCAGGTCAATGTGATAAGAGTTTTTATACACCTCAACTATGTCATTTCCTTGCCTACAAGTTCTGCTGCAACATGGAGTGTCCCTTAGACAGAACTAGTAGGCCCCGCTCTTTTCTTGGGCAAGTCAGTGGTTTCATCCAATATTAAATCCTAAACAATCTGTGCTTTGCTTTTACATTTTTATTAATAATGTACTGTGTCGTAATATTAATTTGAGCTGGGGATGTACTGGAAACAGATGGCAAAATCTTCCTGAGTATTTCCTGAAATAAAATTTAGGATCCAGGCAACAGAGTTTTGTGATGGTTACAAGTGATTTTGAAGAACAGCAGCTGCTCTAGTAGTATAAGTTAATCAGGTCATGGCATTTATTGTGCATTGTTTTTCTCTACTGGCACTGTATGATTTCAAGCTTGTAATTTCCCTTGAGGACCCTTCATTATTAATGAATTTTAGAGTAGAGTCTTGGAACAGGAATTTGCATTAGCATACATTTTTTTTGCAATTTATGTGGCTGTTTGCTGTTTTACAGTAATAATATTGGTAAAAAGAGAAGGGTTACTGGGGCACATGCTTCAGAACGATCCATTTGAAAGGTGCTATGTTCCATCAGTTCCACTACTGTTAAGCTTCTATGGTTTAGTAAAGCAAATTATTGTTCAACATGATATTGCCTATAATCCCTGATGAAGAAACAATGTTACTACAATAGCTATCATAAATGCCATATCTTCCTTAGAAAAGTAGACTTCACTTAGATGACTGCAAGTTAGTTTCAAACATCACAAATCATATTGTGATGACTGTTATATTGTGGGACAAAAATAAAGAGACAGATCATCTAAGCAGCACCCTAGGGCTGAACTTAGTTAAACTCTGTAAGCTAATATTGATGTAACCTGATAAAAAGAAAAGTATAATAATATTTAAAACATAAATGTTTAAAATGTAATGTTAAAATGTTATGTGTCTATATCTCTTCCCTGGTTGTTTATCAAGCAAAAAATGTAGGAATCTAGGACACAAGAGACAAAGCTAGACAAAGAAAAAACAACTGTTCACAAAGGTCTGTTCTGCATGGTCCTTGAAGAACAAGATCTGTTTCTCGAGAACGGTTCTTCAAGATCAAAAGGTATCCAAACCTCCCAAATAATACCATGAAATTAACCTGTATCATTTCAAGAGATTTTGTCCACTTGACTTCAGATTATAAGCAAATAAAAGGATTTTTATTCAAAATATGTTTCGCCAGGCAATCACTAATTTGTTCTTCCAGTTCAAGCTTTCTAAAAGGATCTGGGATACATTAAATAGCATATAGATAGGTAGTCCACGATTAATGATCACAACTGAACCCAAAGCTTCTGTTGTTAAGCAAGACAGTTGTTAAGTGAGTTTTGCCCCATTTTATGACTTTTCTTGCCACAGCTGTTAAGTGAATCACTGTAGTTGTTAAGTTAGTAACATGGTTGTTAAGTGAATCTGGCTTCCTCATTGACTTTGCTTGTCAGAAGGTTGCAAAAGGCGATCACATTCACAAACCCGGGATGCTACAACTGTCATAAATATGAGCCAGTTACCAAGAGTCTGAATTTTGATCATGTCGCCATAAGGATGCTGCAATGGTCGTTTGCATGAAAAAAAATGGTCATAAGTCGCATTTTCAGTGTCAGTGTAACTTCAATCCGTCACTAAATGAATGATTGTAAGTTGAGGATTATCTGTATCTGAGTGAGGTTCCACAGAGAGAATACGAACGGACAAGTGATTTTGCTTTTCTGTCCTTATTGCTGCAAGAACTCTCAATCTTGAGCTTGTATCCAAATCCAATCATATTCACCTCTGGTTTTCCACCAATATTACTTCACCTGTTTCATCTACACAGACCTCCTTAGAATACAAGGAGCTGCTTGAAATTAGTAGACTAGAATAGGTCATTCGGGAGCAAACCTATCTAGTACCCTAGATACACTGGAGTTCCAAAGGCAAACCAGAGTTTTAACAGAACTATTTCCGATAAAAAAATACATTTAAAATTTTTAAAAACCCCAAGCACCACTAAGTGGATTCTGGATGCACCAGGTGGAGCAGGGCATTTTAATCAGATCTTTGCAGATAGTTGTCAGTGGCTCTACTTAAGCCCATCACTCTGAGAATGTGATTTGTCTATGACAAGGGACTAATGAAATGTCCCCCAGAATGGTCTCTCAGCTGCTGAATCCTATTACAGTAATAGCACTTAGACTTATATACTGCTTCAGTACAGCCCTTTGCAACAATTTGAGTCCTCATTTTACCGACCTCAGAAGGATGGAAGGTTGAGTCAACCCTGAGCTGGTTGTGATTATGAATTCACTCAGATTCTTAGTGCTAGGTGATTTTAACTTCCGATCTTGGGATCAAAGCTGATTTGGGAATTTATGTTTGCACAACAAACAAGGTTTCACCCCCAGGCTCACTGCTCCTCTGACTCTCACATATGTTAGATGGGGTAGAGGAGACATGATCTGTTGCCAGGGAAAGCCTTGGCTTAAAAGGTTCCAGATAAACTGCTTCCTCCAAAGAAGAGTTATCAACTTTTCCTATCCATCCTCAGAAAGGGAAGACTGGATACTGACTGAGGCATGATTCACCTTTTCAGGAATGGGCATACTATCTCTTTAAGACAAGCGGCTTTAACCTTCCTCTAAGAAAGCACTGATAGCCTCCATGATTTAATCAATAGACACCTATCAGGTTTCCCAAAGGAGCAGATAGTTCACACATTCAATTCCAAGTAGCAATGCACATAAGATTAGAACAAAGTTCAGCAATCAATTAAATGCTACCCCAAACTCCCACAATGCTCTTTTGGCAGTCCTTGTCAACTCTCACCTCTTATGTTTAAATAAAATTGCTGTTAGCTACGCTGTCTACTAACAAAATATTTGGATTGTAAACCATATGATTCTACAAGTAGTCCTCAACTTAAGACCATAAGCCTGGAATTATGGTCATAAGTTGTGCCAGTCTTTAAGCAAGTCAACATATGACCATGCCTGATTTCATTGCCTTTTTGCAATGGCCATTATGCAATGAAGTGGTAACTAAGCAAATCCATTATTGTTAAGTAACTGGTTGTAATTTGAGGACTACTTATATTAATATTGAAATACCTGACAGCAAGATCTGTACAATAGCATAAAGAATATATAAAGCTTTTCCAACCCTGGAGATTTTTAAGAAAAGAACTCCCCTTTTTGTGCTTTGAATATATACTATATTTAAAATATTCTGATTTTTTAAAAACCAGTAGATTTCTCTAAGCATTTAACTACCCATTTAACTATTTTTAAACCAAAATCATATACAAAGTGCAGGATGATCAGGAACAAAGGAATTAAGTTAAATCACAATAAAAAAGGACATTGGTTTTTTTTTACATATAAGCATTTTGTTGATTATTCATCTAATCATTAGCAGACTAAGAATTGTTCTCCCCCAGCTACAAAACTCTTGTAAATAGAAAAAAAAAAGGTTATTATTTCTTTAACCAATGGAATACTACAAATCATTAGCTTATATAACTGTACAAACAGATTAGTATTTTATACAGATATTTAACATATAAATGTTAACTTTCTGGTGAGAGAATATGTATATGAGGTGTTCTCTGGCTATTTCAGATTTTTAAAAAGGGGGCCAAGTTATTTTCTTTTAGCAGTCAGAACAGAATGCAGTTTGGCTAAGAGTTTAAAATATTGGTAACTTTTCAGAATGTATTATCCTACCACCTTTAACTATTATCTCATTGACACATTATTATGACCGAGTCTTCTTCTATACGTTGCAGAATGTATTGATAATAATGTTAATGCATTTACTTCAGGTTGCATAAATTCTTCTGAATATTCCAACACTGTTAACATTTAAGCCTATGCACCTCTTACAGAACCCTTTATCCAGTACTGTCATGATAGTTAATTATATTTTATTGAATAATGTGCAAAATCAGTCTTCAGAAGACAAAGTTCTATTTTTGTCATTAATTTGTGAACTTAGTTTTCCGAGTGCTATAGTTTCCTTATCACCGCTGTTCTACAGATTAAATTTTCTTATCTCTGTAATGAAAACACTTCATAGAGATAATATTAACATCAAAAGGACTCTAAGTCATGTGATTACTTGGTGAACAAATGTCAGTGCTAGAGCTTTCTTTGCACAACTCCCTAGTTCTGAAGAGAAGGGTGGAAAAGCTCCCTAGAAACTAAGGATTAACTGAAGATAGTTCACCTATCACAAAAAATATTCATCAATGCAAATTTGTACATTTATTAAATACTTACAAATATAAAAGCCAAATGGTAGGAACTAATCCCATATTAGTTTTGAAATGAGAATGGAGAAGGAGGAGATAAGGGAAGAGTAGAATAGAAAAGATATGATCCTTAATTATGCAAATGAACTACTGTTTGTTTCCTATACCTGCTTCAGATGCAAAAGAGTGTTGGAACTAACTGACAGAAAGCTATACTTCTGAAATGAAAGAAAACCACAAAGGAATTGAAAACCAGATGAAGTTACCCGAGAGAGAGGGAGGGAGGAAGGAAGGGAGGGAGGGAGGGAGGGAGGAAGGAAGGAAGGAAGGAAGGAAGGAAGGAAGGAAGTTCTATCCAGATTCCAAAATTTACATCTCTTACACTCCATCTAATTATAGAAGTAACTACAACTGGGACCAGCAACTCCATCACTAAGCACTGCAATAACTAAATGGAAAATCATGTGACAGTAACAGCTTTGTAACTTTGAACAGTCATTAAAAAAGGCAGTTGGTTAAGTGACAACTATTTGTATCCAGGTTTATTTTATAGACCACGAGTTACAATGTTTTAATTTTTAAAGCACTTATACAGAATTGCTAATACAAGATTTACAGTCATAAAAAGTTTGCAAAAAAATTCAATTAAATGTTTTGCATTAAATATATAACTAAAAAACCAAATACTATTTAATCTAATAGGTAGCTATAAGAAGATGGAATCGTATGTGCAAATATTCATGTCCTAGAAAAGTAATGTATCTGAAACACAAGAGCCCTTCAGGCATTCATCCAATTAAATCACAGTTACTGATTGTGCTGACATATGTGCTTACATTCACAAGCTATCAGAACCTCAACTCCCCTTCATCCTTTCCATATCAATGTCTGGAAGTT
The DNA here is from genome assembly GCF_049901715.1 of Pseudonaja textilis. Taxonomy (NCBI): domain Eukaryota; kingdom Metazoa; phylum Chordata; class Lepidosauria; order Squamata; family Elapidae; genus Pseudonaja; species Pseudonaja textilis. The sequence continues at coordinate 62,980,712 of NC_141991.1, read as the reverse complement.
GGAGCAAAGCCGGAATGGGTTATACGTACGTCGCATTATCATCACACTTTGAGGTCCTGAAGTTAAAAGATCTCGCTGGGACTAGTGACTCAGACACAAGTTTATCTATTATATGGAGACCCTAAACTGTTTAAAAATAGTTCTTATACTTGGAGACAAATATTTAAAAGGGACCATGGAAGTATCCCTGCAAAATCAAGTCAGCAATACTAAATGTAGGTTTGTTATTGTTAGAGAGAAGGAAATGTTTATCCTACAACACTGATAGAGTCACAAGTCAACTGATCTGCTGCACTTCAAAGTCTAAAAAATTAATTTTATTTTCTAAAGGGCAATGCTTATCTTTCAGGAATTGCATTAAATGCCAATGGCTTATATTTTACTAACATTATGAATGCCATTGGATGCTGCATTACAAGATTGCTAAATCTAGCATCAGAGCAAAAATTGTTTAAAACAGCCTTCCTCAATGCTGAAACATAGCTCTCGTTCTTTATCCATTGTTCTTCCATAAGGAAGAACAGGCTTCTATAGCCTGTTTCCTCCTGTTTTTGGATCTAATGTACTCCATACCATGATGCCAAAAATAAAGACCATTTAACTCGAAAGCTGGAAGTTCAACATTCCAAAGCCATTAAGTCAGTCATATCCTAATCAGGGCATTGAGCTTGGGTAGAAGCCCTTGGGAGAAAAATAAAAACAAAAACAAATCTAAAATGGATTGGGGGAATTTTTTTTTTTAAATCAGGTATCAGCAGATTAGAAAAGCACAAGCAGAATATTCCTGAGTGTTTCATGAGGACTGAGACTCACATAGTTGCCCCTTGTTGTGTTCAATGAACATGGTTTATTTCTTTCCTTTGTGATAAAGCATCTATGCTAATCACCCATGAAGACTGAAATAAAACGTATCTGGTACATCTTGCTACTGAAAACAGTACAACACATTCTTTTTTGTAAAGCAATCACAGAGGAGTGCTGTCTTACAGAGGCACTCCTGTAAGACAGCACTCCTCACATACTGCTTAACAGTCATGTGCTCAAGATTGTTCCAAAACTGGCCTCCGGTTTGAAGGGCTTTGGCAACAGACAGAAATCCGTGATCGTGCATGGTTTCTGTCTGGGCTCGCCGCTGGAGTGCCCCGAGCCGGCTGGTTTCGGGGCTAAGCCACCCCGTAGAGGTGGTGAAGAGGGGGGAGACCGCCAGCAGGGTTGAGGAGAGCCGCATCTCTCCTCCTCAGCTGGCCATTACTCGCTTTCCCGAAGGCGGTAGGAGCGGCGGTCAGAAATGGCCACCACAAAGAAGAACTCGACCGGAAAAGAACGTGCAGGAGGAAGATAAGAAGTGAAAGTTTTGGCTGACCAGGTTAAATTGTAAAAGCAACAACTAAGGTACCCTGGAATTTAAACTTACAAAAAAATAACATCGCTCCCAAAGAAGAGTTGGAAGCAGCGAAGGAAAGTGAAAGGGGAAAGGTTTGGCTTTTTTTCTCTTCTCTCTCCTTCCCTATACTGACAACTAAGAGACTTAAATAAGAAATCGGAAAAATCTGCTTTGGCATCAATAGGCAATTAAGGTGAAAATAAAACAAAATGCCAAAGGGATAATAAAGATTTCTGGACATTAAAAACTTTCTTTTTCATAACCAGGAAGGGAGAGAAAAAGAATAAGGGCAGGATCTGGAAGAGGGAGGACACTGCCTGGAATTAAAAAGAATCTACAGTAAAACTTCAACAAGACTTCTAAGAGATACATTTTAACTGAAACTTTGCAACTAAATAGTAACCCCAGGAAGAGAAAATGAAAAAAAAAGAGCAAAAAGAAACAGCATGCGTGTATTTGGATTATTTGGTGATCTTTGGATTTTTGGTTATTATATTTGAATGACTAAAATCAATCAGGTGGTTGTTTAAAAATTTATACAATGGCACCACTTCTGGATGAATTGAAAATAGAACTTAAAAAGTACAAAGAAGATGCACAAGAAGGGAAGGGTTCTTTTGCCTTCGTTTTTCAATTCTTAGAAATGGAGATTTGGAACTATGAGAAACAACAAAGACTGCAAAACAAGAAGACTGGGACAAAGAAGAAGCCATCTTTAATGAACAAGTAATTCTATGTGGGGAAGAAAAAGGAAAGGGGGGAAAGAGAATGGAGAATTTAAGACTTAAAAAACAACCAAAGAAAAGAAAAATAATTCAAAAAATAAGTATAATACTGGAAAACAACAGAAAAGGGGAATACAGAAGAGAGAAATAGAGGCAGAGAGACAAGGGGGTAAAAAGGGGAGAGAGAAGAAGAGAGGGAAGAAGGAAAGGAAAAGAAGTTACAAAGGACCGGAGCAAGATATAGAGAAACAGGACCTATTTAGAGATAATGGGTGAAAATCTAACTGAAAAAGGGATTCTGTAAAGGTACATAAGATTGTATTGTTATATTAGTAATAGAAATAACTTTAGAAAATTGGAAACAACGTATGATTAAAATGAAGGATAAAATAGTTAGTGTAATTTAGTGAAATGTTTGTGAATAAAATAAGTGAAATAAAATAAATGAGAAAATTGAATTAGGAAGGAACGGGAACATTTTAATTAGTTAATGTTTTATAAAATATAAGTGAAGAGGGGGGGAATTAACTATGGAAAGCTGCTTATAATTGTTCCCATAGAAGTATGATATTTAATTGAAAAGTAATGTTAAAGATGTTAAGACTTTAATGAATATTAATATTAATGATAGAATTGAATTGGAATGAAATGTTGTTTTAATTATATGCATTTATAATTTTTTTCTTTTTTTTAAGAATACAGTGTGTATTTTAAGAATGTACCAAGCAGAATCCGAATGGAAGTTATGTATTATATCGAATGTTACAACTTTAGGGAAAAGATATAAAGGCGTCATACTCCAATCAGTAACTACAGGAGAAATTTTGTTTAATGAGAAAAGATAATAGATAATTGAAACAGGACAGACAAAAAATATAAATACAATGATTTGAATTGAGATAATTAAAATAAAATTGAGAAAATTAAAAGAGGGGAGAAGCTATGCAGAAAATGTAAAATAGTAATAAGATATGGAATAGAATATAAAAATGAGCATGAACCTGAATTTGTGTCTGTACAAAGAAATGTAACCCGGGATTATGCTGCTTTTAAAAAAGATGTTTTATTTGCATTTTTTTTCTCTTTGTGAAAACTCAAATAAAACTTACAAAAAAAAAAGATTGCTCTACAACTCAGATAACTAAGAATTCACTCTGAATAGTTTAGCAAAAGTAACATCCATAAATCTGTATCATATTAGAAATAGTTCTGGAGACATGAACAATCAAAAGTAGCTCTAAAGCCATTTTTTAATTCCAATTAAGAACTCACAAGACTCTGATTTGATTCTGATTCAAATTTTCCTCAGCCATTCCTCCTTTTAAAATTGCCCTCTGTGTGCTAATTGTTAATGAAGACAGTTATAGCCATTACAGCATGTGTTCTTTCCTTTAGCTGACACCAAATTTTAAGACTACACATCTTCACCAATGAAATGCCATTTGAAGGCCATGGAACATAAGCAGTATCTTGCTGTTTAGTTCAACAAAGCTTTCTTGTGATTTCTGAATTCAAATGTTAACATTTTAATTTTCTTTCTAAGCAACTGGCTGTGGTTTCAAATACGTATCTAAAATCTGTATCATCAACTGGTTCAGTGGCAAATAACAGTGGAGAAGAAGAAATTCAATTGTGGACTGAATTAGGTCTATTAACATTACAAAGAAGTTTAAAAATATAGTTGCCAAGCATGTTTTATCTACAACAGAAATACAGCTGCATTTTGCTATTAGAATCCTCAAACTAGCCATAAACTAGGGGAGCAATTACAAAAGGGAAGAATAAGAAAGCAAGCAAAGAACTACACAAAGGGATGCTGAATGACACTGCAGACTGTACAAATTGGTTCACAATGCAAAAGTAAATAGAAAGACACAAACATAACTACACAAGGTGTTAAAAGTATCAGAATGCAGCAACTGCTTGATTTCTTAGCTACATCCAGTATTTATTAAATTTTGATTAGCCATTTAAAAATGTAAGCAAGCATAATAATCAAAGACTCCGTTCTGAACAGTCAAATATTATACAGTGAGATTATTTATCCCTCATTTCTATATTTCATCATTTTTCTAGAAGGATGGGACAGGATATAGGATAGGTGAGCTTGTTTTATTCTCACCGGCAGTCTGCGAAGCAAGGTGTTCATTCATTCATTTATTTTTAGTTTAGATTTATAAGATATAGGTCATGGACCAGCCAAAACTGTCAAAGAATATAACGGCTAAACATATTTTTAAACCTATTTTTGTACGATTCAATTCAGTATGTTATCCCTAATAGTCTACTGAATCCTAGTATGCAATGTGACTGCTGTATTCTGTTATGAATATACTGCCATTTTTTTGGATTAGATTATGGTATTCAAATATGCCTAGCAATTCTAGGACAATTATTACTGAGTGCTACAACATCAGATCCCTGTTTAACATTATTAAATTGCTTCTAGCTACAGAATATAGTAGGACAGTCCCATTTTTTTTGTATTTTTTCCAGTGTTAGATAGGAGCAATTACAAAGACTTGCTGATCCCTGTCCAAATCTCCACAAAGTAATAAACAGCATCTATTTTTTAATGTAACAATTACCTGGAAACTAGCCATACACACAGAAGGGAGAGCCCTTCCTGATTTTTTATTCTCTTGTGTAAAATAAAAGGGGAAAGCTAAAAGTCTTTAAGCAGTTGGGAAGGTAAGATTGCATTAATTTTCTTCTATATACCTATCCATCCATCCTGCTAAAAGACTACTGTAAAGAAGCCATTTTTTTCTTTTAGATTATAAAATTCCATCACAATCTTCTACTGGGGTTAAAATAAACCAACTCAAGATAATATGACACCCCAATTCATTGAAGAAAATCTTAATCTAAGGTTTTCTTATGTTCTCAAGGTGCTCTTCTGTCGCAGCAACTTGAGATAAACTGGCTATTGTGACAAGACCTTTTTCAACTAATGCAGAACGTAGATTGAGAAGTGGCAGATGAAGTCATGGAAAGTATTACATGTATTACAAAACAGGTTGATGTATTAGGCAAGCAAATACAATACAATGGAATGGGATGGGATGGGATGGGATAGAATAGAACAGAATAGCTTGATTCCCTCTTCTTTGAGATACTGGAACACTGCTATCATGTCACCCTTAATCCTGCTTTTCATCAAACTAGACATACCCAATTCCAGCAACCATTCTTTATATGTTTTAGCCTCCAGTCCCCTAATCATCTTTGTTGCTCTTCTCTGCACTCTTTTTAGAGTCTCAATATCTTGTTAACAATATGGTGACCAAAACAGCAAATCTTGCAGCAGCATGAGTATCTGCAGCCATTTATACCTCTACCAAATTGTTTTTATGTGAAGAAAAAACTATGTATCTTTCTATCCAGTAGACATATAAATGAAGAACTACTTGCAAAATAAATTATTTCTGAAGAGTTAAAAGGGCAATCTAATTCTGCAGAAACATTTTAACAGTATTTGAAATGCCATTATTGGTATCTCATTTTGCAGTTGTGGATACAAACAGCTTAGTAGCAGTTATCAGATTAATATTTAACTATTACAGTAAGCAACACAGAAATTTCCATTACCAGAATGTCCAAGTACAATTATATATTCTGTAACCAACATTAATTATCTAGCTGGAGCATATTTTACTTTAAAAAAAATTATGTGTCATCAGGTTGCTTTACTCTCAGCAGTCACATAGGTAGTTTTTTCTCCATGATAATCTGTCCCTAACTTTCAGGTGTTCCAAGGGGGTGCTCATCACCACTGTTAACTGAGTTCATCTACCTTGCTGCTGGCCAATAATGTTCAAAATACAGTAACTTCATGCCTTAAAATTAAATCTGACATACAATTAAACTGTATCAGTCCTCCCAACAATTTTAAGGCCATGGTATAATATATATAGATTAGTACCACACTCAAAATTTAGGCATATCTATTCCCAGATTATATATTTCAAATTTATATTTAAATTGGAACAGATGTTGATAAAATACATTGAATTTATCATAAATTATTTTACTTACAATTTATATTGTACTCTTGATGGTCAATTCTAGTTAAAGTTTAATAGCAATTCATAGCTTTTTACCATATACAATATACTCAATTATTTACAACTAATGATACATGAAAAACTGTATTGCCACAATATTTTAAAATCCCTGGATTATGCATTGAATATTCTTTCATCTCTTTTCAAGTTCCTTCTTGCACTTGTTTATATATTTTAATGCATTCAATTAAAAAATGAATTCTGTCAAAACATATTGATCCATTACAGTTGAAATATAATTTACAATTTTTAAAGTACCAATTAATAGCATCATTCCACTAAATACATTCAGTATAGCCAATACCCATTATGTGCTAGATTCAATGTTGACTTGGGTAACAGGAATTATTGAAATAAATAAATAAATAAATAAATTAATAATAATAATAATAATAATAATAATAATAATAATAATAATAATAGCAGCTATTAACTGATGTGAAAGACTATTTTTGGACTGCCTTATAGACTGCAGGCATGTTTTCCCTGACATGATACCCCTCTACCAATCAAGTAGATATCAGTGATTGCTGTGATAAAACTTGAAAAATACCTTGATCAACAATTGATTTTTATAATGCAATGTATAATTTCCACATTAGAGATCTCAAATAACTTCAAATCAGATTTTGTCTCTTTCTGATTTTAATATCTCTGCCTTTCATGCATAAATTGCTGGTGAGTTTTTTGGGTTTTTTTTTAGGGTCAACAACATACAGTACATCATTTCTTAAGTCATCTGTTTCCATTTACTGAAATGAGAAAAACAGCAGAGAACCAAAGAACATCCTCTTTGGATTTAAAAAGAAGACTGGAATTTAACTAGCTAACATGCTTTAGATGTTTTCTCCAGCAGAGTTTTGCCCTTTGTACAAGATTACATGCACTCAAATAACCCAATATATTAAAAAAATATGGATACGGAAGAAGAAAATACATTTGTTTATCAAGTAACTCAGACACAGTTCTGACCAGAACAAGGGCACTCGTTTGTACCCAGGAGTAACATTTTTGGGGTATGGATGAGGTTGTACTACCCCAGAAAGAATGGGATGTGTGTGTAACCTGGGGGGGGGGTCCTTTCTGAACTCATGGCTCCTGCTCAAACAGTAGGCATAACCATGGCTAGGAGGGGCTTTGGTCAACTTCATGTTGTATACCTGTTATGCCCTTTCCTGGATAGGGCGGTTCTCCACTCAGTTATTTGTGCCCTGGTCATCTCCCATTTGATTATTGTGTTTTCTAGAATAATACCTGGAAGGAGTACCTGGAAGGTTCAGCTGGTGCAGAATGCAACCATGCGAGTTGTGGGTCTGGCTGGTTCCCTGAAAGTCCACCTTTTATCTTTTAACTAATTTTACCAGCATTCAATTATCCTTGCTTCCTTTTAATTTTTATATACTGTTTTAATATTTTAATATTTTGTTGTACGCTGCCTAGAATCCCTCTCCAAGGGAAACTAACAATTCAAAATGGGAAATATAAATAAAATAAAAGGAATGAAACCATATTCAGTTTTCCTTCTCTTTTGTCAGTCTTCTTGGAATTATTTCATGTACTTCTTATTGGCTGTTTACTTTTTAATCTCTTGATCTTATTCCTGTGGAATTCAACAAGTACATTCATACCGGTAAAGCCTTACGTGTTTGATGATCTCCCAACCTCTCTTTCTTTAAAAATACAGAAGTGGACAATATAAATCATCTTGCTTGTGAAAATTTGCAAGGGGAAATGAGAGGCATGGTTTGAAGACCAACTGAGTGTGCTTTCTGAAATCTAGCTAGGAAAATAACTTGGAACTTGAAAACAAACTGCAAGCTTTAAGGTCAAAAAACATTCCTAATCTATCATCCTACCATTGTACGCAAGACGTCTTTTGCAATATATTATATATGTCTTATAAAATTTATATCCAAAATCTCTATCTAGCTTTCAATATATAAAATCATCTATTCACAACTAAAACAATTATCTTTTAAAGTAAATATTAAAAGTAACATTAAAATTATAACAACCAATGTAAAAACAACAGTAACCCATCACTGTAGCATACACAGAGTAAAACAGCACTATCTTCGTTTCTTATACCCAGTATTTTAAAATTATCTCATTGGTCCCAGAAACTTTTACAATATCTAGATACTTGAAATAGAGGGAATTTTTTTTTAAGTATGTAAGTGCTTGTTCCCATTTTCTTCTAGTAAGTGTCATCACCAATGTTATTTTTAGAGCTCAGTATAGGAGAAGCGGCCAATCTCATTTGAACACTCATTAGGCCTACAAACGCTAAAGTCACTTCTATGCATATGTGGGGCAGAACACGTAGCTATGTATATTAATATATGATCCTGGTGGCATTCTTTTAATAAGCTTGCCTGTTCTTTTCCTGGCATAGTAACGCAATTAGAGGGTGAAGATGGTTGAAGAAGTTTTTTTCCAGTAGACAGTCAAATACGATGGCATACAAGCGTGTTGAATCAAAACAAGATATTATATTTATATTCAGCTACATGTTAAATATTAACGAATCGTACTGCACTGTTATAGCATTATTTTAGTTACTGTACATGTTCACACAGATAGGGATATTCTATATGCTGTAGTGCTTAAAGCACATTAAGCTGATACTTTCAACTTTATTTTATTTATACATATACAAGTTGTCTTCTCCAAAGATTCTAGGCAGCTGCCAGCAAAAGATGAAAATATGTTGCACATTAAAAATATACCTGCACAATATAAAATGTATTATATGACCTCTGAATAAAAATAAGTAATGTATCTTCAAACTGCAAGCTTTAAGGTCAAAAAACATTCCTAATCTATCATCCTACCATTGTACGGAAGAGGTCTGTAGCAATATATTATATATGTCTTATAAAATTTATATCCAAAGTCTCTATCTAGCTTTCAATATATAAAATCATCTATTCACAACTAAAACAATTATCTTTTAAAGTAAATATTAAAAGTAACATTAAAATTATAACAACCGATTGCTTCCAATTATATTAACTTCAGCTAATCAATTCAGAATATAAAATATTACAGCAATCATCACTTAAATTACTTTTATTTTGTCGTCATACTGTTTATAAAGAAGAAATGATATGCAAAGTTACCTAACATTGCAAAAAGGGTTGGCTGTTTGATTTCCCCCCCCACACCCCAAGTATCTTTTGCACCCTAATAAATGAGGGAATCCAAAAGGATCTTAATTTTGATCCACAACTGAACCAAAATGTCATTGCTGTTCATATAACTCAACATGTTTGCTCCTCATATAATTATGGGCATACATAGTTTTGAGGACGGCAATAAACAGCAAACGATGGAACATACTGTACATTGCAACATCAATAACTCTTCTACAGATAGGCATTCAAAGTCACAATACAGATACAAAAGGGTGGAATTTGCAACCTGTTATCATGATGCATATTTTGTAATTTTGGTATCAACATGGCTAGCTGGAGTTCCCTGATCGTGCAGCTACGGATCCTTATTTGTATAACCCTTATTTTCAACAATCTAACTGAATAAAGGTGGAAATATACAATATATTTTATTGACCTCAAATCCAAATATTTCATAAAACATTTCTATTAAATTATTTAGCTCCTAAAAACTAAGGCACAACCATTCAGCACAAGACAAGCTGTTATTCCACAGTCAAGTAATTTAAAGAAAATATAAAGTACATAACAAGATCTACCCAGTAAACAGATCCATTGCTCAACCATCAAGAAGAGGCAACAAAATAGGTCCCAAACATTTCCCCTTTCTGCTACAGGAAACCCTGCCCCTTTCAGAAATTCTCTCTTTCCTATCAAAGCTGATGTAATCTATACTGTGTCCTTTGTAATCTGTTTCAGTGAAAATGACTTCCAAATAACTTTAATTTTCATCCGTTGCATTAGTAACTGGGAATTATGGAAAAAGTAATCCAAAACATTACTTAAAACTGTCATTATCTATCTTAACTTTTCTATTAATTTGTTCTTATTAAAAAGAAACCTGCCCTCTATAAAGAGACAGTAAATATTTACACATCTCATCCTTCCCAGCAAGTGATTATAAGCCAACTTGACAATGAAAAGCAATAATCTTTTCTTCAAGTATAAGAATACTGATTTTCCATAGTTATGCTTACAAATAAGAGAACCTTCATCAATCTAATTCTATATCCAAGTAGAACTGGAGAACAGCAGAATGCTCATGTACTGAATATTCAAATATGACTTCAAGTGTTAATCTTTCCTATTCAACTGTGTTTTTCTTAATGTGGTATATTAAATAGTCTCCTCATCCAATCTTTCCTTATTACTATTCTAAAGTCCACTGTTTTTCGTCCATCAATTAACTCAACTATATAACTCATACATACCTGCAAGCCCAAATATATTTATTCAAATAAACATTTAGAGAAACTGGCGGTGATGGGGCCAAATAAGGATGTGGAGTAAGCCTCCGTGAGGTCTATAGAGGAGAGGTGGTCACTCTCTCGAACGCTCTCAAAGATAGAATGCAAAGTCTGCATTTTAAACTGCCTGTATGGGATAAAATAGTTTAATAATTTCAGATCCAATATGGCTCGCCACCCCCCAGAGGTCTTTGGAATCATGAAGAGGTGAGAGTAGCCCTCGTTGATCCTCAGGAACTAGTTGAATAGCTTGTATGTCGACGAGATGTTGGATCGTTGATTCCATAAGGGCCCGTCTAGAGCTGTCCCTTGACATGGACCAGCGGACAAAACATCATAGAAGTGGGGAGAGAAACTCCAGTTGGAGACCGTACCTCACCGTCTCACGAATCCAGGCATAAGATGTAGATTCCTCCCATCTTGAGGCGAAGAAAGCCAAATGGCCTCTGATGAGGGGGAGATGCATTCATTTTGAGCGTCTACACAACCTCCTCCCCCTCGAAAGGGCCATTTACCAGGGGCCTATTGCTGCCTGCCAGAAGTGTCAGGCCATTGTTCCTGACAAGCAGGGAAGGACCTCTGACCTCTAGACAATTGAGGGCTGGTATCAGATCTGAAGGACAAGGGGCGATAGTAAGGCCTGGAATGATACTTGGACTTCTTCCCCGCCGAGGAGAGGACCTTCCTCTTGTACTTGGTTTCTGTCAAATAAAGGTCAAGGACATCACCAGTTTCTCGCCTGCGCATGGAGCCAATGCCAATTTCCATTTTCCGCGAGAGTCGGACTGCCAGTTGCGCAGCCAAAGCAGCAGTCTGGCCATCACAGAAGAAGCCATGGCCCTAGAAGCAAATTTGGCCGAGTCCAGGGTGGTGTCTGCTGTAAACTCCGCTGCTGCAATAATTTTATTGATGTCCTGATGTGCCCTGAATTTGGTGGCTGGAAACCTCTCCTGAAGCTGGTGAAGCCAGCTCAAAGAGGATCTCGTAGAAAACGAGGCTGCCATGAATGCTCTAATTGCCCAAGCTGCAGCCTGGTGAGGAGGATCTCGTAGAAAACGAGGCTGCCATGAATGCTCTAACTGCCCAAGCTGCAGCCTGGTGAGGAGAATCTCGTAGAAAACGAGGCTGCCATGGATGCTCTAATTGCCCAAGCTGCAGCCTGGTGAGTGCGCTTGAGAGTTGCTCAGATCGCCTGTCCTCTGCCTTGAGTACATCCTCTGGATCGGTGGGGGTGCCAGAGGAGAATGAAGCCACCACCGGAGCATCTACCGATGGCACGACCAGGGCATTGGCCAGGGACGGTCCCACATTGTAGAATCATCTGTCATAAGGGGAGGTGCACTGTTCCTTTACTAAATCAAGGAAGAGAAGGGGGAGGAGAGAACCTCCGCCTGCACCACTGGCTTGGAGAATAATGAACCGGAGTGGCCAGAAGTGGTTGCTTGTGGTTCAGGGGCCACCTCCTCAGGGCTGAGTTGTGCAGTGACCGAGGCCTTTTGTAACAAGGGCTTGAATAATGAAGGTCTAAAAACTCCAAAACAGGAGGCTGATCAACTCTGAGGTCCTCCTCCTCAGACATATTGGGATCTATAAGTTCCCCTTCATCTCCTCAGAGTGACCAGAATGGCTATGGTCAGAGGATTTGGAATAATTATTCTCCTCTTCCTCGTTCCACTCCAAGTGGGAGGGCTGAGAAGAGAACTGATGTCTGGGCACACCCTTCTAAGAATGGGAGACCCCTTGTGGAAACCTTTGGGTTAACAAGGCTGGGCCCACTCCTTGAGGGTGAAGATGTTTGAATCCTTCTGCTAAGCCCTGTCTAATGGCTACCATGACCATCTCCCTGAGATCTCCAGGCCTATTCTCCTCCGAGTATAGGCCCGCAGCAGTGGGGGTGTAGGTTGCTTCAGGCCTAGGCCTAAACCCTCCCTAAACCCCCTGACCACCTGGGAAGGAAGGGCCAGGTCCCCATGTAGCCTGTCTAAAGGAAGGCCCTGACCTGCTTAAATCCTGGGGAAATTGTTCTTCCTCCACTCTCTCAGGGGACCATGCTAACAGGTGACTGGAAGCAGATTCCCCTCCCTTAGAAGAAACCTCAGGGCTAATATGCACCTCCCCAGAATGAGAGACTTGATGAATCTGGGCTTGAATTTGTGCCAACCTTTTTTCAAACTGCTTTTCAAGAGCAGCATGCCTTCTCTTTTCAGCCCTACGCTCAGATTTTAAAGACTTTCAGGGAGCTAGGGTTTTGGCCTTAATTTTTGCAGCAACTTCTCTGTTGGCAGAAGGGGCCCTTTGTCTTTTTCTCTTCCTCGAAGGGGCTTGTGCCTCTTGGGGCTCTTCCAATACTTTGGTAGCAGGCTGGGGTGCTTTCCTTTCCATATTGCAAACAGCACAGACACCAAGGCTGCTGTGAGCTTCCCCCGTGAGGTGCTGTCTGATGCAATGAGCCAGGCTAGTTATAAACTGTGAGGCTCTAAGGAAGCGTTTTTACCCTCAACAAAATAGCTGCCTGGCTGATTCAAAATGGCCGGCCGCCACGTGGCGAGGCTCCGGAATGGTTTCTTTACCTTCTTCGCTCAATAGTCTCTTACCAGACCCCAAGCAATCAAATTGCAGCGAAACAGCTGAGAAGCGGTAGAATGAAGCTCCAAGGTCAGCTGTGGAGCAGTTTGGGGGCAGCGGTGGCAAGCTGCACGATCGATGGAGCTGCGTGGAAGGTTTTTAAGAAGGCTCCCTGGGCCTCAATGCTGCAGGAGAATGCATTCCCGCTCTCCTGGAGACAAAGCTCTACCGGATCTCCCCGGGAGCTGGATTTTTCAATCAGAATCTGTCTCCTAATCAATTTTTCAAACTTTCTCTTAGCTCTGTTAAATCAATCTTTCCAGAGACTAACTCTTCGACAAGAAGCTGAGCCAAAAGATGGGCGGGCCAGCCAGGGGCTGGCGTTTTTATAGTGGCAGACTCAGCTTGATGACATCAGCAGGAGGACCTTAGCCCATTCCGGGACTCTCGTCGCAGCGTCGATGAGAACAGATTCCTCCTCCTCCTTATACATACATAATTGTGGTTTTTTTTTAATTTTCAGTTTGGATAAATTTAGTATGTAATTACAATTATTATAAAAAGAAACTAAGGAAAACTATAAGTTTAAGTTTGCAGAACGGTTAAAAGATTTCCTGTTAAGATAACTGTTCATCACTTCCTGACTTCTTTTTTTTTTTAAAAAGTCAGTTTAGCCACTGTTCATATTGAAGAAGCAAATTTGTTATTCTTCGTTACCATCGTACATCCTTTAGAGCACTGAGGCTCCAGTGAAACTATAAACTATACTATGGCCCTTAAACTCTGCAGAATGTTACCAGAAGCATTTACCTCCTATGGAAAACTCTAATAAGCCCAATTGAACAGAATCCCCTCTGTCTATGAATGCACCATACAATGCAGGACTGAACTGTCCATCCTCAGTACTGAGCAGCACATTCAATAAAGAACCACATGAAAGTGTTTAATTAACAATACCACCACAAAATGAAACAGTAGGCTGCAAGGATTACAATCATCCTTGTAGCTTTTTTTTGTTCTGAGAAACAGAAAGCTTGCTGCAAGCTTGTCATAGCTTAATTTGGAAAAAAAAAAGGAGGGGAGGGAGGGGGAAAAAAAACAAAGACTCGCCCCACTCGGCCTTCCTGCATTAATGATTTCCTGTGTAATCAGTGAAAAAACAACCATGCCTAATAGCATTTTTCTACAGATATTCTTCCAGCTTTGTGGCAAGCCTATGAAAATGCCTAATACATATCATTACATATTAATGAATTTGAATCATCTGAATAACTAAAAATTAGGAAAACTGAAGCTCAAATAAAAGCTCTTATATTATACTTATAAAGTTAAGAGAAGGATTAATTGCACATTTCGATGCATCTTGGTTCAAATTAAGTCCAAAACATTTGATAGGGATTCTAACCCACAGGAAAATGGTACGATTTCAATAGAGATAGATAGATATATAGATACACACAACTACTCAAATGATTTTTCCATTAAAACTTGAAATTAGAGGAGTTAAATTAAGTACATACACTGTATGAACGTGACATCTCTTCACACATTTTCTCTGAATACAATGCCCTGAAATTCAGAAGTATTTTTTCAACAATGTTAATACCATCAGAGCAGTTTCACAACTACTTTCCAAAAATATGACTAAGTATCTGTAAAAACTTAAAGTTAGTGGTTGGCAGACTTGGGTATTATGATTACTGCTATTCCATAAACTGCTTACTACTTTGCATCAAAAATAAAGATTAACTGTCAGCAACAGGCCAGACAAGTCCTTCCTTTCTTTTTTCTATCATAAAATGTTTGTTCTATGGTAGTAAAAGTTCTAAATCTTCCTTTGGGGGTCAATAGAAAGACTCTGTAAACGAGAAAAGGTGACTTATGACAAAGCAAAATTAGATTCCATATATAAAAAGAATTTAGCTGCAAAATAAGCCAAATCAAATGAACGGGTTTCAACAATGCTTCTGAAAACAAATCACGTGATCTAGCACAACTCTAATGGAAGGCAGTTTCGTAATTATGAGCAGCCACTGAAATAGTTCTCCATTTCCTGCATTCACTACAGAAAGTTAACATTTTCATGTTGGCTTACAACATAAAATATAAATACTGGAGGTGGAATGCTGTTTTTCTGCTCTTATAACTTGGAATATACAAGATTGTACCTTAACTAGCAGTACTCTCATGAATGAATGACTATAAATTGCATCACCAGCTGTCTAGAAATATCCTCATATCTCGTATTACACCTACCCCTCAATGACACTACACTACTTTAATTCTGTAATATTTGCAAGATACAACTTAATTTAAGATTAAATAAGCTTTCCAAATAATTATAACATATTCTCCCTGACAAAATATGTCCTTTTAAAACAAATATCTACAAATTAAGTTGCTTGCTGAACAATTTTGAAATTAGAGCATCCTGAATGCATGTCAGTAACTCCTCAACTCCTATCTGATGGAAGGTGGCAACATAATAATTTTTATTATGGTCACAGACCAGCATGTTCTGATCTAGGCTTCCCCAAAAAGCACTAAGTAGATTTTTTGTCCTGGCAAAACCCCTTTTATTAAACGAAGGTGAATTTCTTGCATTTACATTCAGCCAAAGGCCTGGCAAACAGTCTTTCAAGGGTCTAATTAGGAGCACCGACCTTATCTAGCCTGGAGAGCTGCTAAGTAAATATTTTCAAACACAGTGCTGACAAGGAAAGGTTTGGCACAGTGACTCTGAGATGCAGACAGATCTTCACACTGCTGCAACAAATGAACGAATTGTTTCCTGCAAAAGCCCCCTCCCCTCTTGCTCCTCTTTTAATCCTTATGGGAGGGGCCATTCATCGTCCACCTGTGGCCTTACTCCCAGCCGATCCTGAGCTCGTAATTATTCTTTCCTTTTGGCAGCTCTGCGCATGCACAGGATGGGAACCGGTTCCAGATGCTCCCTTGCCTTACTGCTGTCCGAGCCCGAAAGCAGCTGATGACTGCCAGCCTGCCCTGGCCCCATTTCTGCCTCTGATGCAGATCCCTCGTCCAAGTCTTCCTCAGCCATCAGGACTGGCCCAGATTCCTCCCCAACCTCCTCGCTGTCCAACTCTGTTGCTAGCTCCGCAAGCCACCAGCGGGCCACAACACAGCATTAGAATGTGGCAACATTACACTGGTTTAAAAGGTGGTCTTTAAATTAGAGATCCTAACTTGCATAGAAGACAATGCTTTGACTTCAGTTTGGTTGTGATATACTAGCAAAACATACTAAATTTATTCATATTGTTCTAAGCATTTACAAGGAACAGTGCATATGGCACAAGTATGACTAAAGTTGACAGGTTAGTTTACATCTTCACTATTTGTTAACTTGTTTAAACAAATATTTCTTTGCTACCTTCCAGAATTCAAGGTGGTTTACAAGGTATGTACTTTTCAAAAACACCACAATGCAACACAAAAATATAAAACTAATCGATCTATCTCACTAAAATTTATTTAAAATAGCATTATGACAAAGCATGATTGACTAAAGCCATGATAATGAAATTCAATTTCTATTGTTCAACTGGTGATGGCCACAGTTCATGGAAGATTACGTGGTGAATAAAAAATATGAAATGATGAAAAGCAGGGATTAATGGATGAGAGCCATTTTGGTCTAGTACTTAAGGTACTGTGCTAGAAAGCAGGAGGCCACGAGTTCACGTTCTGCCTTAGCCATCAAAGCCAGGTGGGTGACCCTGGGCCAGTCACTCTTCCTCTGCCCAGCTCACTTCATAGGGTTGCTGCTATGGGGAAAACAGGAGGAGGAAGATGTGTTGGATATGTTTGCCTCCTTGAGTTATTTATAACAATAATAAAGGTAGAGTATTTATGGAGATTTTCAATCACCCAAGTCATGGTTGTCCCAAAGGTGCTTTTCTGAAAGGCAATTGGACTTTGATTTGGTTTTTCCTTTGAAATGTTTCACTTCTTATCCAAGGAGCTTCTTCAGCTCTGTTTAATTCTGAACTAATGAAGAAAAAAAACACGAAAGTTTAGTTGCCTTTTGGAAAAGCATATTTGAGACAATAAAGATGAGATGGAAGGAAGGAAGGATCAGAAAAATGTCTGACTGAAATAAGAAAAAGGGGAAGAAACCAATAAACAGCAAAGCGGTGGAGAGAATCGGTTCAGTCTCCGCTGCTCATTGCTGCTACCGAACTGGGCCAAACCGGTAGAATACCACCACTGGCTAAGATGTGTATCAAGAAAGCATGAACTGATGTAATATACATTGCTAGGGGTGCAATCTGAAGTAAGAATCCAGAGGGTGGTGCTAGGTTTATGCTATATTGCCATTATGGTAATGAGGAAATAGATTAAAAGCTCTGGAAACATGTGCTATATTCTAAATCAATGCAATCCATGAATAAAAAATACATTGTAAGAAAACGAATAATTTGGATGATTTGGAATAAGGCAAAAGAGTACAGAAAAAATTACTGGATGATTGGATTACTGAAGAATGAATAATGATAGTGACTGTTGCGTGTCTGTTTCAAATATTGAAATAAAAGCGTTGTTCATATGTGAACCTCGCAAAGGAAGGAAACATGATTGATTTGGTTGTTTATGACCAATTAAGGATATAAAGTAATGTAAGAATTTGAACATGGGATAGGTTAGGTAGAGTCAAAAATAATTCTTAGGGGAAAATTGGACATAGAAGACAAAGGGGAAAAGTAAGAGTAAAAACAGAAAAACTGGAAGTACCATGCCTGTCTGGGACTGAATTGTTACTACTACTGTTACTGGAAGTACAACCTCTATATAAAATGTTTCTAAAGACAAATTGATCTCCCAAGTAAATAAAGTGAATGAAGGGATATGGGACATAAAACAGAAAATACGGAAGCCATTTGGAGCATAATGAAAACAACTGCTCCAGAGCAGTGAAATATGAAAAGGGATGCTTGGTGAAATGAAAACGGTTACGGATGAGAAAAATGCTTATAAGGTAAGGCGTGCTACATAAAACGAGGATATGAAGAAGGCGCTGTGTGACATTTAAAAAGAGAAAAAGGAACAAAGAATATAAATAGCAAGGGATAACACTGTACACATTTTTAAAAAGGCAGAGAAAATGCAATGCAATTTTTGACAAAAAAAAATGATTTAGAAAATGTACAGGGAGGATCCAACAAAGTGAATGAAATTAAAGTGATGAATTTGTTTGGGATGAAACTAGAATGAGGTGCAATTAGAATAATGTTGCAGTGATTTATACAGGAGCGATAAAAGATACGTTGAATTGGAATGAGTGCTCTAAATGGTAGTTTCCATAAAAAAATGACTAAAAAAAAATATGTTAGCGAAGTGTGCCTCTTCAAGGCCATTCCTTTCTCCTTCCTTCTTTCTCACTACTCCAACATCATCCTCAGCCTCTTGCACATTTCCTCCAGGAAAAGCAGTGGGCAATGGTAGTTTCCAAGTGTCTTCAATACACCAATTCAATAAGGAAGATGCACACATTGGCATTACTAGATTGCATTAGCACTGGTGATCTTAACTAGTTCGGGTAACGAAATGTCCGCAAGGAAGCAACCAAGCTCAGAAAGCACCAAGCACCCCACATTACTTGATTATTTTGTTTCTTAAAAATCCTTCTAGGGTCTTTCATTCTCTTTTGATGGCCAAACCATACATTTTCACCCGAATGCCAAAATAATAACTAAATGAGCTGTTGTAAATCAAGGACTACCTGCAATGAAAGTAGTAGTAGTTGGGGTTTACTCCCAGGTATAGTACTTCATTTGATTTTTTTTTTTTAAGATACAAAACCAGAAGAGTCTTTACAAATATTTCAAACTTAGGAGATGTTATTAAACAAAAATGCTACCGTGTAATAACAAGAGTTATACCAAGTACTTTAGCTTATGGCAATACCCATATCTGCAGGCATTGCCTACAGTGCTATTTAATTGCACTGTTCTGATAAGGTCACTATGGTTACCAGGCTACCATCTGTAGCCTTCTCTAGCTTTATTTCGGCTGAGCCCAAACACCAAACAAATAAGCAAGAGGCCAACACAAGGAGTTGCAATTACTCCAGATAAGTAAAACTACAAGTTGAGGATAATGCCAGTCTATGCATCTTCTTAGTTTTTAACACAAGCACTCTGACTGGATTTACACACTGTACTTAGTGATAATGCAATCTGTATGGCTTATCGTGATGCACAAAACAGCCAATTGTGCCAATTCAATTTATTAAATAAGACACTAGCTTAGCACGATATGAAAAAAAAACCCTGTATGTGCTTCTCATGTCCATGTTGAAAAAAATCAAATTAACTCTCACATCTCTAGAAGCATTACGTAGGTAAATTACACAGATGTACTACAGACAGGGTTGCTAACATTTGGATCTGAACACTTTGATGGACTAATAACTTTTTCTGGCTAATTACTGATTTGGTACAATCGACTATAATATGGTTGTCCCTAGCTTAAAGCCATGCCCTAAACGTTTAGGAAGAAAGATCTGCTGCCCACTAGTACCAGTTTTATATTCTGACAGAAATACCTGTATGTATGCAGTCTGGTTTATGTGTGCATGGTTGCAGGTGTGTGTGTGTGTGTGTGTGTGTGTGTGTGTGTGTGTGTCCCTTCAAAAGTTAAAAGTCATTACAGAAGAATGGGAATTCAAAATATGTTATTCTCCTCAGCATCAGGTATTCTCAGAGAGAAATAGTGCATGCAAATTGAAACAATGAACCAAGCAACAGAAGAAATAAAGAAACAGAAGCTTCGACTCTATAACCAAGGCTTAACAGAAACCAGGCCTGATTACTACTCCAGAGATTAGATCAGAAAATTCAGAATCCCTATAACAATATTTCTACTCAGATAAATTAGTTTAGAACTTTAAAAAACAAATATATTTGAATAAATATGAACGACAGGATGTAAGGTAAAAGTATCCTGCTGAAAAACAGGTGGCGAAAGCAATCACCAAACTGAAAATAAAGGCAACAGATGAAAGTAAGACATGGTCACCTAAAGAGCTTCAGGAAGAGAAAGTTTAAAACTACAGTTTTTAATCTAGCAGGCTCAACTTTGCTGCTGCACAATTAAAGTAGAGGTAGGCAATGTGTGAGTATCCAGATGGTGAACAACAACTGACAAATACAAGCCATCAAGAGTATTTTTAGAACTGTATGCTTAGCATCCATTTATCTTTATTCATTTATACTGCATCCATTTATCTCCTGGTTTTTCCAAGAAGTAACACAAAGTCAGGTCCTTGTGGTGATAAATTCTTCTTTGAGTCGGAGACCGGTCCTCCAGGTTTGAAGGAGGTAGTAGTTTGCCATCTCAAGAAGCCATTGCTGACTTCCGGTTTGGCCTTCTTCGGCGATGGACCGAAATCCGCAATCGTGCGCGGTTTTGATCCATGCTCGCCGCTGGAACACCCCGATCCCTTGGATTCAGGGCTGAAGCCGACTGCTAGCCAAGTGGAGGGGAGCCGCATCTCTCCTCTTTGACTGGGCTAACTCCCTTTCCCGAAGACAGTTGCAGCAGTGGTCAGAAATGGCCACCTCAAAGAAGAACCCGACTGGATAAGAATGTGCAGGAGGAAGACAAAGAGGAAAGCAGGACAGACCTGGTTAGCACAGAGAACATTGAAGCAAAGTACCCTGAATCTAAAAGTATTGAGAGGGATATTTCTGAAAGAAGATTTCTAAGCGACGAAGGAGACTTAAAAGGAGGTTAAAAATCCCTTTTCCTACTTTTATATTGACAATTACAAATGGTATGGAATGTTAAAAGGAAGATTTAAATAAGAAATTGATCAATATTTGAATGAAAAGAACTTGCCCAAAATTACTGATGAAGAGAAACAAAATTTGAATAATAAAATATCTACAGAAGAAATTAGGAAGGCAATTGGAACGAAAAAAGCATATAAGACCCCTGGCCCAGATGGAATTCCTTCGGAATTCTATAAGGAATTCCAAGAAACAATAGAGGAGATATTGGTGGACTTGTACAATGAAGCCCTGGAGAATGCTAGCATGCCTAAATCATGGTTGGAAGCATATATTACCCTTATTTATAAAGAACAATCAGACCCACAAAAAATTCAAAACTATAGACCAATATCACTTTTAAATGTAGATTACAAAATAATGACTACAATATTGGTGGAAAGATTAAAGAGAGTATTAAGTAGAATTATCCACACTGATCGGAATGGCTTCCTCCCCCATAGGCAAATAAAAACAAATACAAGAACCATTATGGATATATTAGAATATTATGACGTATACTCAACCAAGACAATGGCATTGATATTTTTAGATGCCCAGAAGGCTTTTCATAACCTGAATTGGAACTTCCTTATTAAACAACTGATAGGCATGAAATTTGGTGAAAATTTTATAGGATTTATTAAGACAATTTATAACATGCAAACCACAAAAATATTAATAAATGGGGAAAATACAGATACCATAAAGATAAATAAGGGAGTAAGACAAGGCTGCCCCCTAGCTCCTCTACTGTATATATTGGCAGAAGAGACTCTCTTAGTATAAATTAGGCAAAATCAAGAGATTAGATGACTAAAAATTAAAAAAGAGGAATATAAACTCCAGGCATTCGCCGATGATAGGGCATTTATATTAAAAGAACCCTTAGAAACGAGCCCTATACTACTAAAAGAAATAGAAGAATATGGAAAGGTGGCAGGGTTAAAAATTAACAAAGAAAAAACAAAAGTGTTAACAAAAAACTGTACAAAGGAGCAGAAGGAAGAACCAGCAAATAAATTAGGTATGCAGGTGGTAAATAAGGTAAAATACTTAGGGATCTGGTTGACTGCTAGATGTTCGTCGATTAAAAAAGATAACTATGATAAGTTAATAATGCAAATAGTTAAAGATTTAGATAATTGGGCCAAATTGCAGTTATTGCTCTTGGGACGTATTTCGATAGTAAAAATGAATATTTTGCCAAAACTATTGTTCCTGTTTCAGACAGTGCCAGTCGTTGGAAAAGATTTTTTTTGTAGAATTAAACAAATGTATATCTAAATTTATATGGCAGAAGAAAAAACCCAGAGTGAAATATAAATTATTACAGGATGCCAAGAAAAAAGGAGAATTTGGCCTTCCAGATTTTGAATTATATTATGATGCTGCTATAGTAAACTGGCTTAAGGATTGGGCTAAATTAGAAAATAGAAGGTTATTAGTATGAGAAGGTTTTGATCTCCAACTTGGCTGGCATGCCTTCATGTGGGGTGGAAAATCTAAACAACATTCATATTTCCAAAGGCACAATGTAAGTAATGTGTTCTTCAATATCTGGGGAAAGATTTTAAAAAACCACTACCCAAAGGTTCCACTGTGGCTATCTACATTGGAAGCAGTCACATATCCAAATCTATTGGATTATGAAAATATTGTCAGGTATAAAGGTTTACTATATGATACTGGAGAGCTTAAAAATAGGAACCAAATACAAATTCAAGGAAAGGAGATAGCATGGTGGCCCTTTGCACAAATACAAACCCATTATAAAAGAGATAGAGAACAATTTGGCTTTAATATGACCCCACAAGAATTAGATAAAATATGGCTAGAAGAGGAAAAGAAAACAATTGGTAAAATATATAAATATCTTTTGGATTACAAATTAAAAGAAGAAATAGTCACAGAATCTATGATAATTTGGGCTAAAAATGTGGGTCATAGTATTGAATTAGATAAATCGGAACACATCTGGCAAACAAATTACAAATTAACCATGTCAGTCTCGTATAAAGAAAACTTATACAAAATGGTTCGTCGCTGACACCTACCTCCTGCGAGACTGGCCAAGATGTTCCCCAACCTACCACCCAACTGTTGGAAATGTAACTACGCACAAGGAACATATTTTCACATGTGGTGGACTTGCCCATGTACTCAGAAGTTTTGGAGGAATATTAGAAATTGGATTTTAAATATAACAAAACAAAATTTAAAACTTGAACCCGAAACCTTTCTGCTAAGTATGATAGATTCAAACATGGAGAAAAAATATCAATATTTAATTTTGCACATTATAACTGCAACCAGAATAACCTACACACAAAACTGGAAACTGTCTTTCATTCCTTCAAAGGATATGGTAATTAAAAAAATACATGAATGTACTGAGATGGATAGCCTAACCAAATTGTTAAAAAATAAACAAGATAGTGACTATTATGAAATATGGAACATTTGGTATGATTGGTTAAATAAAAGGTAATATTTGATATTTGGATAAGTTATGGAAATGACAGAAGACGTACATTTAATTATAAACTATATAGAGAAATTAAAACATTAAAAGAACGAAGGAGTTATTGTAACAAGGCAGATCATGTCAATGATAAAGAAAAAAAATTAACCATTGCTCAATATACGCTGTAAAATGTATATGTGTGTGTGTGTGTGTGTGTGTGTATATATATATATATATGTGTGTGTGTGTGTGTGTGTGTGTATATGTGATCTGGATCTTTGGTTGTCGGGTTTCTCCCGTAAGATTGGCAGTATCTAACGCGTTTGATGAAGTCTCATTCATCATCTTCAGGCTTGTGTCACAAGCCTGAAGATGATGAATGAGACTTCATCAAACGCTGCCTAGATACTGCCAATCTTACGCGGAGAAAACCCGAATAACCAAAGATCCACATACAAATACCCGGGAGAACCTCAGAAAACAAACACACACACACATATACATACATACATACATACATATACACATACATACATACACACACACACACACACATAGAGAGAGAGAGATTTGTCTGTTTTAAATGTATGTCAAATAAATGTTTTTTTCTAGAATAAAAAAAAATTTTTAAAAAGAAATTTGTGTTAATATGGTTTGACACTAATAGGCAACTTTAAGCTGAAATCTAAGTGTCAAAAGGAGAATAAAGGTTGGGTTTTTTTTTTGGTCATTTTAAAGCCCTAAAAAGGAGAAGAGTGGAGGTAAAAGGGTGGAACTTGGAATAATGAAACAATGGAGTGCCACCTGGAAAAACAAAGGGGATTAACAAGTTCGAAAAGACTTTGAAGGATACATTGTAACTGAAACCTTACTAAAAGATACAGTAACCCACGGAAAGGGAAAGGAAAGGAAAGAAACAAGAAGAATCAGTCTGGGATTATTTGGTTATTTTTTTTAAAAAGTTTTTGGCATTGGTTTTTGTTTTTTTAAAATTGTATTGTTATGTAATGGTATGCTTATTTATAATTAATGCAATAATAAACAAGGGAGGGAAACATTGTAATTGTTTCTAAAGATTGATAAAATATTGAAAAGAAATGTGAAAGATTTATAAGGGAATTTATACCAGTTATTAGAATGAATTTGAATAATTATTTTGCTTATTAATAGTAAATAATTTATAAGATAAAACTCTATGACTATCCAATGGTATGCTTATTAACAGTTAAGTAATAATGAAGAAGGGAGGGAAACATTTCAATTGTTCTCAAAGATAGATATTGAAAAGAAATGTGAAAGATGTACAAGGCTCATTCATACCAGTACTAGAATGAATCTGAATAACTATCTTGCTTATTAATCTATCTATCTATCTATCTATCTATCTATCTATCTATCTATCTATCTATCTATCTATCTATATTGTTTTGCTATTTTCTGATAATTTTTCTTTGTGTATTTTCAAGGGGAAGTACCAAGCAGAGTCTGAATGATGAGAGTTACATGATATAAAATAGATATTAGAAATTTGAATGCTATTATTTTAGAATGCACAAATTTAATGTTTAATGAGATTCCATATGATAATTATAAGATCCAAAGGTGTTGCACTCCGATTGGCAATCATAGGGGGAATTTTGCTTTTTAATAATGTTGGAAGAGAATATATGAAATCGTAAACAAGACAGACAAAAGTATAAGTATAATGAATAAAAAGATATAGAAATTTAGGCAAAAGAAATGCAACTGAATAAGAAGAAAATGAGATAACTATAAAAGAAAATTAAGAGAAGTAAAGGGAGAAATAGTGAGAAGTTAGAAAAAGAGTGATAAGATATGAAGTTGAATACAGAAGATGAATATACATATGAAATTGTGTCTGTATGGAAATGTGATAACCCAGAATCATGCTGTACTCAAATAAGATGTTTTATTTGTTATGTTTTGTTAAAACCCAATAAAATTTTATTAAAAAAAGAAGCCATTGCTGGACTGAATATTTTAGGACTTTTTTTTTGTATCTACAATCTTCCTTTGGGGAGGTAAAATTTCTGAGAAGCGATAATGCTGCAATTTTAGAGAACTCTGAAGGAAGTTGATTAGGTATCTGGATCCCTTTCAGCCTGGTTTCAGGCCTGGGCAAGGAAGCAAACTTACATTGATTGTACTTGTGGACAATTTCTGGCAGGAGCAGAGGTGTGTTCATGATCATACTTCTTGATCTCTCAGCAACTGCTCATGCTGGCATGCTATTTGTCTGTATAAATTTTGCGAATTAGGAACAAAAATCATAGTGCCATTGTTTTCCTCCTTCTTCTGGGGCCAGTTCTAGCTCATTTTTTGGAAGAAAAAAATCTAGCCCATTGCACTTGCTTTGCAGGGTGCCTTATGGATCAACATTCCCTCTAACTCTTCTTTAACAACTATATAACACTGCTGGGAGGAAATCATTCACTGGGCACGGGGTGAGGTATCATTACTATGTTGATGGTATCCAGTTTTACATTTCATCCCTGACTAACCTAGTAATGTAATGGAGTTTCTGTCTCAGTATTTCAAGACAGTGAGGGTCTGAATGGGAAAGACTTCAGTTCAACCAGAACCAAGTTTGGATCTTAAGGCTTTCTGAAACAGTGAGTTTTCATCTCTTTTTCAGGATAAAGTTGTACTATACCAAAACAGAATTGCTATGTTGCAACTTTGGCATCCTCCTGGACTCTCACCTCCTCCTTGAAGAGGAGGCAGTCATGGCGAGGAGGCCTTTTGCACATCTTCATCTTGTGGCCCATTTAGTCCTTATACACTACCCTTCAGTGAATTAATAATGCACTTTGTTACAGTTGGTATAGTCATTTATTTATTTATCTATTTATTAAAAATGTATATGGTTACCCAGTTTGCTCTCAGTGACTCCAGACGACTTTATTAGGATGAAACTCCACTACAAAACCCAATAATCCCCAGCATGCTCACACAGCAGCACAAGTAGTTATGCCTGACCTTGATGCAAATATGTTTTCAACTTGTTCTGCAAGTTGAATTGGCTTCCAGTTTACTTCCAAGTGCAATTCAAATTGCTTGTTGTCATTTATAAAGCCCTGAATAGCATAGGATAAGGTTAATTGCAGGGCTGCCTCTTTCTCTCTCCAAATTTTTACCTGTTTAGATTCACCCTTGATCTAAAAGGGTGTCAAACTCACATCATCACAGCAGTGTCACGTGACGTATTGGGACTTTTTCCCCCCTCGCTAAACCAGGTGTGGGCATGGCTAGCGCATGATGCATCCAGCCCGCAGGCCGTGAGTTTGACAGCCCTGTTCTAGATACTCTTATAGGAAAAGTCTCAATCAGCCCGAATTTCTAGATTCAATCTGACAATAAGAAGCACTACATAAGACACAAGGTTGAAGACTCACAGTCCATGGTTAAAAGCAGACATCCTAACTTAGTGGAGCTAAGTATGTCCATTTGTTTAGAAAAAAACCTGGGAAGTCATGAAGAGCCTACCTTATGGAATTCCTCCCAACAATTCAATATTAGCTTCACTCTGGGTCAGGTGACCAGAGCGGAACATTTGATGGAGCTGCCTATCTGCCTCTTTCATAAGGTTGCACTAGGGGCAATTTTCTAGGGAGTCCTCGCCCACACTAGTCTCTGGGGAGTTCTGGCTCATTTTTTGGACTTCAGACTTTTGCTGTACCAAAGGTTGCACTTGTGCAGTTACATTTTCAGAGAATTATTCTGCTGACCTTTAAAGAGTGTGAACCCCTTTACATAATTTCTTTACCATATTTTATTGGGTTGGAAAACAAAAACTCAAAAGATCAGCTGCTATGATGGAGAAAATGGAAGGACTAGCTGAGAGACTCACCAATTATGAGTTGGTGATGCATCACATCTTGTAGTTTATTAAATTACAGCTACAGTCTTCCCCAATCTAATAACTGCCAGATGCATTAGAACAGAAACTCTAAGGATGCCTTGTCAGCATGGCCAATGTATCACAAGAACATTCAGACTGGGAAGATGGTACTATTGTTTCCCAATAGTTTTCTTCAGTACTGGCTGGATTCATGCAATATACTAAGCATATACTGTGGTTAACAGCACAATAGCTTGGATCTTACAGATGGTAACCAAAACTCAAGCCACAGCAGGATTTAGTGAAATATATGAATCCAATCAAAGAGTCCTTTATTAGGGACTTAACAGTTGCTTTAATATTTTTTAATTCAGAGATTTTTTTAAAACCAGTTAAGGTTTGAGCACTCACAAATGTTACAAGTAAAACACAATTTTCAAAACTCAATAAACACAAAGTGATTTCATATAAGAAAATGCTGGGGGGACAGGGGGGCATTAAAACCAAATGGTAGTTTTCAAACCATCAGTAATACTAGATTTTGTACCCCCAGAGATCATTATCGTTAGGTCTTTGCTTGGGTAAAAGATAAACAGAATGTAATCTTCCCCACTATAACATTGTAGTTCGTAAGTGACTACTCACAGAAACCAACATGCTTGACATTTATATATTACTGTAGGTATTATGCTGATTCCCAATTTGATAATTCCTAATCCAGATTATTTAGTAGAATAACTACACAAAAATGTTCATACTATGGTAATAATTATGCCAAATCCCACACACAAATAAAAAAGGCTGTTACTTTCTGTTTGCACTTCCTGGGCGAAGATGCTATTCAGCATCTTCAAAACACTTCTACTAAATGAACGCAACTGAACCATTAATAGGAAAAGTGAGGAACTTGTCATATCATGTTGACCTTTGTGGGGGAAATAATCCTTCCTATGATTTAAAAAACAAAGGAATATTTTGAAAGCTCAGCAATATGAATAGGAGCATTCAGATATTTTTTTTCTCTCCGATTCTGTTGTATAAATCCAAGTGTCTGTATTAGGAACATTTTTAATTTTTACAAAGCCTTAGAATCAAATTATGTTTGACAAACACAATATATAAACTAAGCATATTTTAAATAACAAATCAAACATTATTATGTGGAGTCCTTGGTGCTGAGCTGAAGATGTCACTATGTAACATCTTCAATGCTAGAAGTGGGATTTGCTCTGTGTTTGTATAGAGTACCTTCCCCTGTCACTGTTGATGGGATGGTGTTTACTATTAACTATTCGATTATTTGTCTCGGTTGATAGTTCCTTGATTGTTTATTATTTAGTGCTTGATTGTCTGTCTGGTTTAATCCCCGCTTATCTGGGTGCTGATTGCTGGTAAGGTATTCTGGTCTTTTTGTTCCCTTTTTAGCTTTTTTATTGTCTCTTTTGAATGGTACGCAAATGTTTATTTCTATGTGCCTGTTGATGACTAACTTGTCTGAATGCTAAGCTTCCAGTAATTCCCTAGCATTTTTTTATTTAGCTTAGTCTAGGATGCTTACTTTCCCAGTTGAAACTGGTTAAACTGATTAATAAATGCTCCAAATTAGTGATCGAATAAGAAGTGATCGAGAAACTAATTTAAAACATTGTGCATGTAGATAGTTCCCTACTGAAGGATTATTTGCTAAGAGGCTATTCATAAGTCTATTTTGTTCGTAAGTCCAACTAAGTATTTTTAAAAAGGCATAGTAGTTTTTATTTTACGTAAATTACATTACTTCCTCTCAACCTAATCAATCACAGATTAACCTAACTCTCATGCCCTCCAAGCTGCAGCAAGTGCCTTGGCTTCCCTTTACCCCTCAGTCATGGAGGGTAGCTGAGGGGACATATTCTTGGTAGTAAGAGGAGCCCAGCTAAGTTTGAAGGACCTCGCCAGTGTTGATCTCCCACAGCTTCAGTACCAGGGCAGGGACAGGCCAGTCATCCCACAGGCCATTTGGGACACTCATTGTAGAAAGGATTTTTGCAAGGCAGCCAAGTGCCACCACCCTGCATGACCTGTGTGAAGAGGGGTGAGGTGAATGCTGGCCTTGACCTAACAAGCAGTGATAAGCCCACTACCACTACCAACTTCATGGTGATAAGCTGAGATGTATCTGATGTGGGCTTCCAAGCAGGAAAGGCTCCTACCTCCTGATAGCCATTCTCGTGCTGCTCCATTTCCCTGCCATGAGCCTGTCTGAGGATGTTCAGGGGAGATACGGATGCAAGTCATCCTTCCAGGCAATCCCAGGCTCATGCCATTCTTTCTTCTACACCTGATTAAGCCTCTTTCCTAATCAGGATTCAGGTGGGGTGGACGCCTCTCTGCCTCAATAACCTGCTCCTTCCAGAGATGCTTAATCCCTCTTTCTGGTGGGTCCATTCCTACCCCCACTCTGTTAAAGACAACTCCGCAGTTTTCTAAAACGATTAATTTCGGTTATGAATCAAATAACTGTGATACAATTTAATTTGCAAATTGATTAGATAATTATGAATAAATATTTTAATTATTTTAGTAAGAAAAAAGATTTAAAGACCATACTCAGAAGTATAACTGTGAGTCAAATATAACCAAGGAATAAACCAATTTCTATATAATTTGGGTCTTTCTACAATAACAAATCATCAAGCTTCCTTTTCAGGAACATCCTTATCTCTTCAAGAAATAATACATATATTGAAAATCTCCCCATCTGGATCATAAGGGGTGTAAGAGTATATTAAATTCTTTCTCTTAATATTACTAGAGGTCTATAATGTCTTTTGAAACGTTTTCTTTTTACAATCTCCTCCAGGAATGTATGTATGACTATGATTTGATCCTGCTGACTTTTTAACTGTCATTTGATTTCCATATTAAATGTTGATGCAGAAATATTGCCAAGGACTTTTGACTCAGAGATAACAGATGATATTCCCTTTGAGTATTCATCTTGTATATAAAATGTCACCAAGTATATTAATTGACTGACACTGTGCATATATATTCATTGTGGTAGTCTCCCAATGCAATAAAATGTTTATAATATAGTATACTCAAAATTTGGCCAACTATTCTTTTTAATCAACTGAATTAATGAGTGGCATTTTATTGCCAGCAGAATTCTCTTTAGCTATCAAGATATTTTACAGAATTCATCAGAGACGTCCTTAATCTCCTCTTATTTGTAATTTGATACTTAAAGCTAGTCAGTTTTAAATGGGTGACTGTCTAAATGTGTGCATTGTCTAAAAGTATGAAAGGGCAATTAAAGCATTTCTTTATAATTTGGTAAAGATAGATTAGTAGCATATAAAACTCCCAAAATATTGTTAATATGTGCCTTGAATTATTCTTTCTATTGTATTTTTTATAAACAACTAAAGAGTATGGCATCACTTAAAGAACAACAAATAAGCAGAAAATCCTTAGAATTTTCCTTTCAATCACTTTCTTATTCAGTAAAGTTCAAAACATTAAAAAAAAGTTTTTATATTAGAAGGCACAGTACCAGGTTATCTGCAGAACTGTCTTTCCTTGTTTTTACGCAAAGGAAAATATAGCTCAAACTACCAAAAACATGTTCTTAAAAGGCAGAGTAGGAATACAAATCAAAATAAGCAAGAAAATCTGTCAACGCAAGAGTTCAGATTCCTGGGACCTGACAGATTACATCTCAGAGTTATGAAGGAGCTGGCAGATGAGATCTCATAACCATTTGTATCATATATTTCAAAGATCCTGGAGTACCAGGAAACTATCAAAGGACTGGAAAAGAGCTGATGTGGTCACGTCTTCCCCCCAAAAATGGGGGAGGGGAAATAGATCCAGGAAACTACAGACTAATCAGCCTGATATCTGGGAAGATCCTGGAAAAGATAATCAAACAACTGATCTGTGAACACCTAGAAGCAAGCAAAATTATAACCAGAAACCAATATGGGTTTGTCAAAAACAGATCATGCATAAAAAAAATCTAATTTCATCAACAAAGTGACTACATTAGTTGATCAGCAAAATGCTGTGGACATAGTATACTTAGATTTCAGTAAAGTATTTATTTATTTATTATAAGATAATAGGTAACAAGATAATAGGCTTACAAGATAAGAGGTAAAAGTATAAACATGAGTAAGAATACAGGAAATAGGTACGAATAAATCGGGACAATAGGACAGGTACTTCTTGGCAAGCAATAAAATATGAAGGGATGTGAAATAAATTGTGCTCCAATTCATGCAGGCATGTAGGGGTTTTCTGTGGTTGATATTGGTAATCAACCAAACCGCAGTTAGACAACAGTGAAAATGATATACGGTTACCTGATCAAAGAACGGACCAATGAAGACCTTGTGGAATTAGAGCGGCAAACGAGTATTTGTGAAAGACGATTGGGGCCTCAAAACTGCAGAACTGAAGAAATTTTTGACAAAGGAGCTGAAGCCTTTTGTTTCATTGAAGGAGGAATTGCAAAGTTAGAGGAGCAAGAGCTTAACACAAAAGTTCACTGTATAGTCAGCAAGGGCCTCAGCTACTACAAAGCCATTTATGAGGAGAAAAAGAAAACCTTCAGAATAACAGAGTTGGAAGGGACGTTGAAGGTCTTCTGTTTCAATGCTCTGCTCAAGCAGGAAGCCCTATACTATTTCAGACAAGTGGCTTTTCAGTTTTAAGTTATGCATTATGAACTGCGTTTTTAGGAGAGAGAGAAAAATTTAGGAAAGAAAAATTATCACTTGCAATTTTTATAATATTTACTAATAGTGTCTTTTAGCTGACAAATGTTTAAACCGATTGATTCGATGCTAAGACCCTAATATTTCTATAGAAACCCAGAGAAATTATCTATTAAAAAAGAAATATATCTCACCAAGTTCTCTGGTTTAAATAATCTCCAGTTTCAAATGACCTGTGAATACAGTTCCGTTTGCACATAATGATAAACCATGGTTTAATTTTATGAAAATAATCCAATCTCAAGCCTACCTGTTCCCACCATCAGCAACACTCAAAAAAAACACAAAAAACGTGGAAGCATCTGACTTCCCTTTTACGTTAACCTCAACTTGCTGTAATATTTCAAAGAGATCAGCTCTAGTCTCAACTACTGTTGGCAAACAAGCTAATTTCAAAATATAATTTGCAAAACTGACTGGCTTCAACAAACCACAAATAAAATTAATTACAGTTAAGTGAAGATGTAAGGCTGAAATGCAGTTAATCAAAACCAGCAGCAGAATTATTTTATTTCATCTCATGCCATGTTAAAGAGAGCCAAAGTAGGATATACAAGTCCAGGGATATTGCTGTTTTTGCTTTGAAAAACAAATCATATATTTATATTACATGGGCAAGTACAACATGCAAGAAACAGAAAGTGTGCATTTATATGAATTCAGTTTTACCTATAATTCAATAATTGGTTTTCTTAACTATTTGCATCATCAAAGTCCACTTGAATAATATTTACAATTTTTGACAATACACTGGGAAATAATGTTATCAACACTATAATGAAGATTATTTTTGCATTGCAAGCAAGCCCATACAATTCAGAAGTTCTTATATCTTCAGTCATTATAGAATTTCAATTGCACATGTAAACTGGTTTTAATATTTAAAATATCATATATAATATACCCTCTTAAATTATGTAAAATAAGGTATAATTTAATATTTAGGGAAACTTACTTTTCAACTGTATTTTTTATCAGTTAGCCTAAGGAATGGCAACATATAAGTATTCTAAAATAAACAAATTATGTTTTGCAACATTCTTCCTTTTTCACTGTCTGAGAAAAGTCCATGAATATCAACTCAGCTCAAATGGATATTCAAAACATATTCTTTTGATATTGTCAGCATTTTATTATTTAAGTTGAGGCTGCTATATGGAATTCATCATTCTCGTTTCAATAACAGAAGCATCTGTGTACATCAAAAATTGCTAACCAATTATTTAAAAAGCTGTTAATTCATTCCCAAAGGACACTTTAGATTAAAAGACATAAAAGCAACAGCCTCATGGGAAAAACTACAAGTTTAAGGTCAGGGATTTTTGAAACACAAACGAATTCTACTAAAAAGTTGACAAAAATCTTTCTGTATGCATCAGACAATTTCTATAGAAACACACATCTGTTTATGTATTAGGTTGGGGTGGTTTATAGTGTGGTTGAAAAAAATTATCAGTAAAAGCTGTGATAACTCTGAAATGTATGGTTTAATGTTTATACATTTCCACTTTCTTTCCACTATCAAAACAGAGGTGGAAATTTTCATATTGCACATCTTTTTTAAAAGGTCAAACTTTGTACTGAAATGTTTTTAAATTTATGAGGTTTTTCAATAACCTTGACTAATTAAAAGTGCAGTCAGTCACTGATCAGCCATTTATCAAGAATAATGGGAGATTCCTGCACTGGGCAAGAGACTAGACTAGAAATCCCCTTCAATCCTACAATTCTATGAATTCTGCTCAAATAATACATCATTAAAAGTTTGAGGATGTTAACATACAGCACTGCTAGAATTAACTACTGTATTGTAATACATGTTTAATTTTAAATCTGTTTAAACAAAAATATAGCTCATAACTTAACCAAAATCAGCATTGCTTCCTTTTCATAGATTCATGCCAATTAAGAAAAAAAAAACCTAGCCTCAAACTACAATTCAATATAATTACACATAATCATTTATCTTTATGAGACTCTTGCCATGCTTAATTGAAGAAAGCAAAATTTATAGATGGGATTCAAAAGTAAAAAATGTAGTTTAAAGTACTTGAACTATATGTAATTTAAGAGGGTATATTATGATAATCTCTGAAAATATACATACCTTTTATTAATGAAAGTTATAGACAACGATAAAGCATTGAACTTGATTATAGTCAAGATATCTCCTATTTTAGTACTGTATTACCAGTATTATTGGGGTATAGACTTACTTCTTGGGCTATATAGGCTGTGTGTGTGTGAATAACTAATTTTATTGTATTCCATGTTTGTAAGCTGAGCACTTCTATCACATTTTTAAAATAAACACAGAATTAGCGGACTAATCAGAAAATTATCTGTCTAACAGAATGTTATTTCACTGACAAAACATAAGATAATTTACAAGTCACTTAGCAATTGTTCAAACTTAAAGCAGACACCCACCCACCCCAAAGGTACTTATGATACAATTTCAAAGTTACAATGGCTACACGTAGCCCTGGCATTATATGATCACATTTTGGACACTTGGCAAGTGGCTCACCAATTGTTTGCAGTGTCCCACAGTCATGCAACTGCAATTTTTGGTGGTTTTTGTCAGTTTTCATCCAAAAAAATGCCCATTGGGTAGCATGGATTCATTCAGTCCATTTGCTTAATAACCACCACAAAAATGTTGTAAGGACAGGAGTAGTCATATGGTGATCCACTTAACAACCATGACTTATGATCATAATTCTGGGCTCAATTGTCTTAAATCAGTATTGATGATTTTTGGCACAGAGTGCCGAAATGAATGTGTGGGGGGAGGGAGCACTGAAAACCGGAAGAGCAGCTCCCTGGTGTGCATGAGCGCACCGGAACCCGGAAGAGCAACAGGTGACACCTGGCATGCCCGGAAAGATGGCTCTGCATGCCACTTCAGGCACATATGCCATAGGTTCGCCATCACGGTCTTAAGCCATGGACTCCTTATACTCCGGTTCCAATGATTTCGCTTCAAAATGAACTTTTTACAATGCATTTGCCATCAACAAGTCTCTAATGACATACACTATTCACGCTTGTCATGACTTTTTCTTAATGTCAGTTTGATTATGTAGAAGCGTGGGAGGAAAGAGATGCCTTTGAGAAATCAACCAGCCGAGTAGAAGCACAAAAATACCCTTCCCTCCAAGAGCTAGTGTTAAAAGATATCCTGCTTTGTATAGCTGGGTCATAACTAGCAACAGCTATATATTTGTCTAATTTAGTCCCTCTAAAAGCTGGAGGTGACCACTATATCTTGTGGTTTAATTATTAACAATGTGAATCCCACTTGATAAAATATAGCAAAAATCTGTCATTATGCATGTCCACTCCATATTGCTTCTGATGAGCCAATCATGCCTTCTTAGTCAAGAAACAGCTAGGTCTTTCTTTTATAAATTTCCCTGTTACCATAACAGAAAAAAATACTCTTGTGCCACATATTAAATCAACCCACTCATTCATTTCTGTCCTTTTTCCAGAATTCCTGTCTCTAACCTACATACTCCTCTTCAATGACAACTATTTTCATGCATGGAAATGAAGTTCACCCAACTATTCAAATGAAGAACTATTCAAAAGTACAAAGAAAGCACAGATGTTTGGCTAAACTTCCTTTAGCTTGTGCAATGAGGTTTCTTTTTTTCTTTTTCAAAAAAAAAAAAAAGGAAGGAAGGAAATGTAAAACAGCAAACGTTTATATAAGAAACAGCACCAAATCCTACTGAGAGTTAAAAGACAAAAAAGTTTAATTATCTTAACCAAACACAGAACATGTTTGAAATTGGATAAGGGAAGCAAAATCACAAGACTTACAGCTTTCAGAAAGAAATATTCCTTAACATGATGTGTCAGGGGAAACAGAAATGTGATTAGCATTATTTAGTAACTTGGTGTTTTCCATGTATATACGTGTGTGTGTGTGTGTGTGTGTGTGTGTGTGTGAGAATGTGCAGGAGCCTTCTATCAAAATATTCAAGTTATTTCTCTTTGCTGGGAACTTTCCAATCTGCCATCTCTTAGCTGTTTTAACTACAACTCCCATCCTCTGCAGAGGGACACTGGGTGAATAGGATAGATGGGAATGATACAGCAATAATCCTTTGGAGACCAGAAGGGTTTGCTTTCTAGAACAATTGTAGCTTACTTGCAGTTGAAATTATTCTTCCCCAAGACTACCACAGGTGGCAGAAAGTAGCAAATGCGGAGCCACCATCAACCGTAATCCACTGATAACGGAAACAAAAACTGTGAGGCCTGTGGGAGGAATGAAAAACATACGGGGCAAGGGAGGGAGGGGTTCAGGCATATTTTAGGTTGTGGCCTCGGTAAGTTTTCAGAAGGATCACCCACTATAAAGGAAAAGCAGCTGAGGACTGGACGTGCCAAGCCAAATTTAGAAACCAAGTAAGCTAAAGGGGGCGGGGGGGGGACGTCTCCGCGGGGATGATTTGGGAGCATGGCCATGTTAGCTCTCCTGAGAAGCAAAAGAGCCCGCGACGAAGGGGGAGGCAAAAAAAACCCAAACTGTGGTCATGAGGAGCCGAGTTGTTTAGCTTGGGAAAACAAAATGGGATGCTCGGCTAGGGCGGGTTTGCTTCCCCCCCACCCCCCACCCCGCACGGCTTGTAACTCTTTGGACGCCGTATAAAACTGAACAGTCCCGGCTGCCTTCCTTAAAGGAGTCTTTGGGCCGGGGTGGGGGAGAAGAACGGGACGGCGTGGCGATCGTTCACCCACTGCCCCCGAGTCCGGGGCTAGGGATATGGCGGCCGTCGAAAAACCCCGAGGTAACGCTTCAGTAGCCCGAGATGGATCCGGGCGATCGGAGAAGCGGAAAGTCCCTCGAGTGCAGAGGAAGGTAGGGGGCGCAGTCAGGGAGGTGGCGGAAAGCAGACGTCGGGCACGGAAACCAGGCGGCCAGGGCGTGGGCGCGCGCTTGTCCTCCCGGTCCGTTTGTTGGGCGCTTTTCCTCCCGAGGAAGCGGACCTCAGAGAGCCGAGCCCCGCAGACCAAACGCTGGGGCTGGGCGGGCAGGGGGGGGGGAGGGCGGCAAGGGCGCTGTCGGGGAAGGAGACCTCACCGAGGAGAAGCAGCTTCACCTCCCGCGCCGCCTTCTCGCCGTCCTCCCGCAGGTTCTTATCGATCATCTTGGAACGCTCGGCGGCCGCTTTGTCTTCGGCGCTCACCGTGCAGCCCATGGCGCCGCTTGGCTCCGGCCGGCCGGCCGAGAAAACAGAGGGGCGAGCTAAAGGGACGCGAGCCCGGGCTCCCTCGGCACCACCGCTCGAGCGGAGCTGATCGAAGGGGTGGGGCGGGGTCGTCGCTGCCCCCCACACGGGCGGCTAGGCTGCTTCCCTCGTCCCCTTCGGTGCCGGCGCGGCTAGTCGGAGCGGCCGCTGGCTCGGATGTGGGAAGGGCGGGGACCCGGAGGCGGGACCGTTCCGCTCAGCCCCGGCTCTGCTCCTCTCTCTCTCTCCGAGGAAGGGAGGAAAGAAGGAGGGGGAGGAAGACGGAGGGCACTTTGGGCGGGCTTGTCGTCAGCAAGTGGAGAAAGAAGAGGCGGCCCCAAGATACGCAATGGTGGTGGGGGGGGAATGAATGAGAGAGGCGAAGGAAGGGGGACGCCCTGCAAGACTAGCGACGTGGAGGGAGAAGCTGAGGGGCGGGGGGAGGGCTCGGCGCCTGGCGCTAAAGCGAAGCGAAGCAGCGCTGCGGAGCCTTCTGAGGGGATTGGCCGGAACGTCTCGGACGAGGCGGACAAACGCTGTAAGATTCTAAGTCAAAGACCCGATGGATCGAGGCGAGGAGATTCGGGCACCTAAGTTTTCGCCTGCGGGAGAGACTCCGCTTAAGCCATGGTCGAAACACAAAGAGAGGAGATTGGCCTGCAGCTGAAAGCAGCTCTCCCGGGGTGGAGAGGGGGGTTATCTGTCAGAAGTACAAGGGCCGGCCAGGAGACGTCCATTGCTTTATTTTTCTGCACTGGATTGCGCACATCTGTCAGGAATGTAAGCGGGGAATATTGAGACGAGTCCCTCCACAGACGAGGAAACGGAGGGGATATTGCTTCTTTTCGGGACGGGATGCTGAGAGCATGAGCGTTAACGGCCGCGATGGTGGTTCCGTGCTTTGTTGTGCTGCGTGTCACGTGTTGGCAAGCCTTACGGTGAGGTACCGAGTTGTAATGATCACCGTGGTGATTAAATGTCCTCACGGTGAATTTCCTAACCGACAGGCATCCATTAGTATTAACAGCCATCATAAAGTATGGTAAATTTCTTGGATTAAAATTACTATCAGTGACATTCTCTGTCGAAGAATACAGCATCAAGTGTTTGGACTCCCAGAATTCTCAACCTCCAGGAGTTTACTAAATAATGCCTCTGTTCCAAATCACTCGCTTTGCTGAACAATGTGACTCATGTGATACAAGGATGTGTGAATAAAGTTTAGGTCAAACATTACATGCAACCATCTTCCTCTTTTTCAATATTTATACAGTAATTCTTTCTCTTCAACCATGTAAAAATCTGGAAAAGCAATGTGACCGCCGTTCACATACACTGAATTACAAGGAAAAGCCTTAATGATCTGTCAGATCAGAATGAAAGAACTTAGCTGAAGAAATACTGTTTTATCAGTCCTGTAGTTCTGAGTATGACAATCCAATCAAAATGTAACTTGCCAGAATTTAGGAAATATTGTAGTTTCCCTTTTAAACATAATGGCTTTAGTGAAAATATGATTCAGCTGCTGTACCTTTGGACATAGCTATCCTCCCCGCCAAACCTTCCACAAGATAGCTGGTCATATACATTTGATCAATAAATAAAAATAAATAAAAACTAAGCTTTTAAAATGACCTTAAAACTATTATTTGGCTTAACTTCACATTAGCAATTGCATTAAAGGAAGGCAACTGGGTACTCCACAGCTGTTCCATTATTTCTCCAAAGCTTTTTACAAGGAAAAAAAATCCTGAACAAACAGCTAATGCAAAGAAGTCTTATTTTCTTGCAAAGAGAACTGGGGTTCCAGTGAGAGTGATTCCTTCTCAGCCAGGACCCCACTTTGTTTGGAAAGACCAAATCTCGAGGCCTAGCCTGCAGAAAGTGAGTGGTAAAAATCTACCAATATAGATAGTCTTTGATTTAGGACCACAACTAGGACCAGCATTTTTGTTGCAAAGCAAAGCTTGTTAAGAAGAGTCCTGTCCGATTGTATGATCCTTATTGTCATAGTTGTTAAGCTCTTCACTGTAGTAAAATGAGTGGTTAAGTGAATCCATGTTTAATCCATATTAATCCATGTTAAGTGAATCCATGAACCCCATTGAGTTTGCTGCCAGGAAGGTCACAAATAGCAATCACATTGTAGGAAGTTAGCACCCAGCCCTCTCCTAGAAAATTGAAATAGCCTAGGAAATATTAAAAAGGTATAATATTTCTTCTAAAAAGAATAGAAACTCAGAAACAGAAACTCACCTCAGAAGCAGAAGCTCACCCCCACCTTCGTTAATGGGTGGGCCATTAAGGCCTGCGCCATAATACTTTACATAACAAGGAACTCCAGGTAAAGCTATAGCAATCACCAAAAGCCCTTTTAAGGGCATAAATCATCCAGCAAGGCTAGACCAAGCCTGGAACTCAGGACAGCCTACAGAGTTGCCCATGGGAGTTTGACAACCAATCAGAATACAAATTCAAATCCCAACAGGGGGTATAAAACCCAGACACTCTCAGCACCTCAGCCCTTTTTTCTTGATCTCTTCCTTTTTCACTCTGGAGCTTCAGGCCATGTGGTCCTGTCCATTATTAAACCTTCCAAACAGCCTCCATGTTTCCAGTGTCTTTTTCCCTACTTGGAACTGAACCCAGAAGGATATTTCTTCCAACAACATGACACATGACCCCCAGACAAGGCAATTTGTCATAAATACATGACAGATGCTAAGCACCCAAATTTTGATCACACAACTGGGGATGCTGCAAGTATGAATATTTGTTGTCACTTTTTTTTTTCAGTACTGTAACTTCAAACGATCAGTAAATGAATGGTTATAAGTCAAGGCCTACCTGTAGTAGCATTAAATTCAAAATTGCAAAAATACCCTTTTGGACTATTGAGCAAACACGCTTAACACACTGAAGCAAGAAACTTGTTTTGCCAGTGGGCACACTTGAAAGCTTGAGAAAATATAAAGGCGAGATATAAATATAAAGGTGAGATATGGGAGAATGAGGGCTTCCCCATACAGAAAATGTGTTAAGCCAGATATTGTGCATTGTATACCACAACTTACAATATAGTATCTTGTTTGAGCCAAACCAATTATTCATTAATCAATAAATTGTGATTAAACAAACAATATCCTAGCCATGTCTACTTAATATGATGAACAATGGAAATAAAATGGCTATATATGAGTTTCAGGGAAGAAAACTCTGAATTCTTTTAGACATTGCTGAAAGAATTTTCCTGTGTGTAGTTTTTCTTAAAATTTTTACTTCAAGAATTGTTTATTATTAAATAATTGTTTATTATTTTATTGTAGGTGTATTAATAATAAATTTATCTGGTTTTTGTTTAACTTAACTGTTTTTGAAGATTAAGAAAAGTATCTACAACAGCCAAGATAAAGATTCACACTTGTCAGATGTGTGTCCAAATTAATTGTATAAATAAACTAAGCCATAAATACATTATCAGACATTCAAGGTAGGCCTGATAAAAAATCAAAACCATGAGTAATAATGCTATTTTTATTGTAAAATTGCAGTGACAATGTCACAAGTCAGTTTCCTCCCTTCCTACTTTTACATCCAGAAAACCAGGGAGGGTCTCTCCTGGAATGCTTTCTCTACCCCCGGCCTTCCTTTGACTCACGTTTCTCTTTATCAGACCATTATCTAGGCTGAGGCTCTCCCAATTTATTCTTACAGCCCATTATATACATTCAGCTGTGAAGTCAATAGAAGAAGGAAATTGCTTGGAGTCACATGTTACAAAGATTTCACTCTAGGTATACGTGGATGCATACATAACACATACACATGCTGATGAGTATTGTTATGTTCAATCACTATTTAGATGTCATGAGGTAAGAAAAGGGCATCAGATTTTCTTTTCTGAAACTCTAGTAATACTGCATTAAAACTCAGCAGTATCTGTTTTGGAACTCTTAATATTTTCCCTACTCTTTTCAGAATCGGTATGTGACGATGCAGAATCCAATGTGAACATGCAGTAGATTCTAAAGTTCTCTTTACACAAACAAGAGATTTGTAGTTAAAATGCTAAAGTGAACAATTTGTTGAACAAGATACAAGAAAGGACAGGCAAGAAGGTCAAAGGCCACAAAATCTGCAGTTTTGTAATGCTTCTAAGACACCTCAGTAGGGCAACCAGATCAGTGGTGGGATTCAATTTTTTTTACTACTAGTTCTCTGAGCATGGCAGGAGAAGGATACTGCAAAATCTCCAGTCAGAGGTGGTATTTGCTAATTCTCCGAACTATTCAAAATCTCCGCTACCGGTTCTCCAGAACTGCTCAGAACCTGCTGAATACCACCTCTGGACCAGATCTCTAGGATTTCTGCCTTAAGGTCACAATCATGGGAGGAAAAAGTCAGATTTTTCCCACCTCCTCATCAATTTCTATAGCTGATGCTTTTTGACTTCAGGAAAAACCCCTAAGGGAATGTAATATGGGTCTGCTTCTGGGATACAGGAAAATTTAGATCAACCATGGATCACAAAGGGTATGGAAGGTGAAACCTGCTTCTCCTTTACTTCCATGCTATCACTAGTTTGTATAATTTGGAATGATCTGATGTACAATATTCTCCGAATGGTGCCTGAATTGCTCTGCCCAGATATCTTATAGTGCCTCCTAAAGTTTAAACAATATGTCTCTATTTGAATTAAGGTTTTGTTCTCTCATGTTTAGTTTCAGAACCACTGAAAAATCCTGCTCCTAGCTCTCTCGACAACTGAGAAAAGCTATGTAGGTTTGAACAAAATCTTAACAGCAATTGCCAGAGTGATGTCAAGCATATTTCCATTTCTCAGCCTGATCCACAAAACAAATCACTTGTGCACTCTGAACACCTTTAAAAGGTTAGGATAAACATGGGTAATAAATAGAGAACTGAGACATACCAGCACTTTGCTGTGATGTTCATGTACCTTGTTAGCTATAACAAAAAGGTCCTTTATTCCAGTAAATATTTCTTTGAAATGTTTGGCACTAGATGCTATGATTTTATGCTCCAATGGTTGCTTTGTTTTATGACTGCTATAATTTTATTATGGTTGGTTTTTTTTATTACCTTCTGATGATGAACATTATGTTGTTTCATTTGTGTTGTAAGCCATCTAGAGTTTAAGGAGAGAGGATGGGGACAGGCAGAAGGTCTAAACTATAGTTGACTTTGTTATATGATATTGTATTTATCATATAACAGCTTGGAAGATTTATACATAGAAAGGATGTGTGAACAAGTTTTTTTTTTTAAATCTCTGTTACTATTTTCAAATACTATTATTGTAAAGAGTGATTTGCATGGTCTTATCGAGGAAATTACAGCCTCTACCCTGAGAAACTTGCATCTAAACTAGGTCTTCAAATAAAGCAGAAAAGGAAAGGGGTATTCAAAGATAATAAAGGATTATTGTTGTTTCACTTTGCTTATTTAGTGAGGTTTTTCCTTGGAAAATCTTTCCTTCTGTAGTATGTGATTCTCCCAAAGTATGTTTCTGTAAACCTTGATACCCTAAGGATCGGTAAAACAGGATGAGCTCAACCAAACAAGGGCAGAATACGTGTGCTGGATATTAAGCTGGAATTCTTTTCCATGCAAATGCAATATCTTTCCATTCAACCAAAGTACCGAGGATTATAGATTAATCAGGACCAGTTTATTTATTTAAAAGACACTGATGGCTGCCCATCTTAAAACACAAAGCTTGGTGACTCACAGCAATAATAAAAACCAAAAACATCATTAAAAACAATAAAACCAAAACCTGGCACCTTGGTAAATCTCCTCCAACATATCTAGCAAAACTATAGGAGAAGAGCCAATTACATGAATATTCATATTCAGTGCAAAAGCCAGGAAAAACTACTTCGATAATCTCTGGTCATTCCTTGAAACTGTGAGAGTTTATAGGTTTTCAAAAC
Source organism: Pseudonaja textilis (assembly GCF_049901715.1). NCBI lineage: Eukaryota > Metazoa > Chordata > Lepidosauria > Squamata > Elapidae > Pseudonaja > Pseudonaja textilis. The sequence continues at coordinate 62,937,460 of NC_141991.1, read as the reverse complement.
AGGCTCTTCAGGAATAATATTTTCTCCCAATCTATAACATTGCATTCATTTATTTTCTGTAACCCACTTGGCTACATTTTGGGTTGGACAAGAAGTGGGTGGTTGCTTCATTCAACCCCAAAGCTTAGCAACAAAGTGATTTCCTAAGGAGGGAACAGGAAAGTCTAAAACTGTGTATGTATGCACCTTGGTAACATAAATAAAACTCTTGCATCTCCACTCTCATCTTAAGGTCAGTGAGCCGCAAAATTTCCCACTGTGGGGAGAGAGAGAAAGATGCAAATTTTCTACTCTGGGCTAGCCAAACCGACTCTCTTTTATGTCTGAAGCAGACTAGTAATAGGCAGTTTTTCTGAATAAGCAGCTGGATGGATGGCAATTTAAACAAATTTAAATTTCAAGTTTCATGGATTTTGATTGCAGAGAAGAAAGTTCAGAAGGCCTTTTGCAGTCATTTTGGCTTATGTGCAATGATTGATGATACATATCCAAGAAGTACTATTCCTCAACAAAGCTATGGATTAATTTGAAGTGAATTTGAAGAAATGCTGGTAGGTTAGATTTTTTAAAAAATTTGTATGAGAATGATAGAGGTATATCAGCGACTGGAATTGAAAGATGTTGTAAAGTGCTTGCTAGAAGAGACAATTTCCTAGAGAAAAATTGCATGTTTATGGCTTTCAGCAAGACCTTGTCTTTCCTTTGGGATATTAACAAGCCAAAACTTTGACACAACATGCTCTGGACATGGAAAGATGTCAAGATCAGTCTCTACTGCTCAGGAATGTTTTCTGATCAGTCAGTCTTATATTTTTAGACTAGTGAGATAGTTAAATTAAATTACTTTATAATATCTAATTTAAGAAGACCCTTAACATTGGCTCAATTTGGTACTCTTCATTTCTTTAACTATTTTGGAAGACGGATACCAAAACAGAGAGAGAGAGAAAGAGAGAGAAAAGAAAGAAAGAAAGAAAGAAAGAAAGAAAGAAAGAAAGAAAGAAAGAAAGGAAGGAAGGAAGGAAAGAAAGAAAGAAAGAAAGAAAGAAAGAAAGAAAGAAAGAAAGAAAGAAAGAAAGAAAGAAAGAAAAGAAAATACATATGTTCCTTGACTGTTTTCATGTGATACAGGAACCATAGAATCTATTACCTATGCTTTATTCTATGATTTTTTTTTACAAGTAGAATCTGTTTTAGTATTTTAGTGATAAAATACTCAAATCATTCTGATATCTTCTATACACAAACTCTTCTTTTGGATCAAAGGAATTATACCTCCCTGGGCATTGCTGAATTCTAATCCCAACCTTCCTTAACATAGTACAGTGATGCCTAACCCCTTAATAATACTGAATAAGTATATAGATAGAGCTTATTTTTGCTTCCTTCTGCCTTACCTTAGAATTTTAATTTTAAAAATAAAGGTAAATTAAAGAGTAGAATTATGTGTTATTGATGTTTTAATAGTCAAATGAGGAAAAGGAAGTAAAAAAAAATGCTTTACGAATGTTGACAAATAGTGAAGCTACAGGCATAAATGTTGTAATTAGAGAACTGCTAAAATATAGATGTGGTTTCCTTACGAAGTGGCTATGTGACTCATTTAATGAAGATTGCATCTGTGCTTGGAAGAAATATACAGATGAAAAGGTATAAGAAGATATGCAAAAATACTGCAGGTAGTATTCGACTTAAAGTTTTCTTAATGACCATTCAAAGTAACAATGGCACTGAAAAAAGTGACTTATAACCATTTTTCACACTTATGACCATTGCATCCATGGTGGGATTCAAATTTTTTACTACTGATTCTGTGGGTGTGGCCTGGTGGGTGCGGCAGGGGAAGGATACTGTAAAATCTCCAGTCAGAGGTGGTATTTGCCAGTTCTCCGAACTACACAAAATTTCCGCTTACCTGTTCTCCAGAACTGGTCAGAACCTGCTGAATACCACCTCTGCATCCATCCCTATGGCCACGTGTTTTATGCTTGGCAACTGACTCATCCTTATGATGGTTGCCGTGTCCGAGGGTCTCACCCTTCTGTGAGCGTCTGCAACCTTCTGACAAACAGTCAATGCGGGGAGCCAGATTCACTTAACAACCATGTTACTAATTTAACAACTGCAGTGACTTCACTTAACACATGTGGCCAGAAAGGTCATAAATGGGGCAAAGTTCACTTAAATTTCTCACTTAGCAACACAAATTTTGGGTTCAATTGGTCACATGTTGAGGACTACCTGTAGCCTCTTGAGTACAGTAATTGTGTGATAGTATTGTGGTAAAATTCTTCTCCAAAGGTGTTGAGAAATCACTGGTTTTTCAGTCTCCAGCAGCTGATTGAGAACTGTATGAATGTGAGAAAGGAAATGTACTGTATTTTGGTTAATTAAAAAAAAAAGCTGAACACATAGAATTGTGTCCGTGCGAATATAGAATTTGCTAATGATTTTCATGATTCTGGAATTGAGTTGAAGCTGAATGCCCCGAGGACCTAAGATGGAAATAAAACATGAATGAGACTTAATAGAATGTTTAGACAGTGGTTCAACTTTAAGGAAAGAATAACAAAGTGTGATCTCCCTTGTTTGTTTAAAGATTAAAAGTATGTTGCCCCGGAGTATGAGCATATCATTATTTTTGCCCAGAGAGGGTTCGATAAGAAGCCAAAAAGAACTACAAATAATGTTAAGACTATGGATTAAATATATTAATATATATAATTCTATACAGGTTGTTCAAAGTTACAACACCACTGAAAAAGTGACTAATGACCATTTTTCACGCTTATAACCATTATAGCATCCCCATGACCGTGTGATTTACCTTCAGGTGCTTAGCAACTGACTCATATTTATGATGGTTGCAGTGTCCCAGGATCACGGGATCACCTTTTGCGACCTTCTGACAAACAAAGTTAATGGGGAAACCAGTTTCACTTAACCGTGTTACTGATTTAACAGCTGCAGTGATTCAATTAAGAACTGTGGCAAGAAAAGTCATAAAATGGGACAAAGCTCAAAATTTAGCAAATTTCTCATTTTGCAACATAAATTCTGGGCTCAATTGTGGCTTTAAGTCGAGGACTACCTATATGTTGGGTCAGAGTTATTTCCTTACCGGATTCCCCAACATTTCCCCAAATTTACAACAAAGACAAAGCTTCTAATGCCCTTGAATATGACCAAGATAAGGGGGGCACCAATAGCTCTGCCCAGTTTCAGATCATATTGCCACTCCTCCAATAGGAGCATCAAATTCAGAATCTGACCACTATCCTGAATGGGCTGTAGATCAGTAGTCACCAACTAGTGGGCCAGGGACCACTGGTGGTCTGTGAGAAAATTTTGGTGGTCCGCAGAGAAATATCACCCCCAAAGCAATTAATCCAGGCTGTGCGGGAACACAAGGCTTGCGTCACTTGCATTGTGAACAACACAAGATAGTGAGGGGAGGGGGGAGGGGGGGAGGGGGGGAACTTGGCCCACTCCCCCACATGGGCTGCTGGCCACCAGGCTGCTTCTTTCCACTTCTTTCTTCTGCTTTTGGCTGCATGCAAGGTAAGCAGCGAAAGTCTTCTTTTCTCTCCCCCAAACTCCACCAGAAATGAGTCTTTGGGACCCTTCAAGGCATCCTGCTCCAAAAGGCTGTACTGACACAACTGAGAGCAACAAGTCTCACAAAGACTCATTTCTAGTAGAATTTGACTTCCTTGCATGAAGCCAAAAGTCTCTCTTTCTCTCTCTCTCTCTCTCCCCCTCCCTCCCTGAGAATGGAGCTAGAGACAGTATCCTGCGATCCCAAATAAAGAATGATTGATCAGTAGGAAAACAGGGTAGAGAATTTTTCTGAAGATTTTTTCGGGGGGATTTTCCCAGGGTCTCTGGTCCGTGGGATTTAAAATTATGGGTTTGGTGGTCCCTGAGGTCCAAAAGATTGGCGATCCCTGATGTAGATGACCTGGCTGTCTTGGAAGCTATGAACTTTCAAGCCACCACATTCCCAGGGAAGAGAAATCAAAGTCCCCTTGAACCAGAAGCTTGGGTAACTCCACTGCCCACACAGAAAAGGCATCAGGGAGCTCAGGCGAGAAGTTTGTTATGCAGCAGGGAGGTTGATACGATAGCAAGAATCCCAACTGATCCGTAGAGCTCAACTTAAGGAACAAGGTCACAGCCGGGGCCCCACAAAACCATAGGAAATTCCTTGCTGACAATCGCAATACACCCAACCCCTGTCCCAAAGTCTTGATTGACACCACACTTGAAACTCAGCTGGCAGACTTTACAAACAGCATCTGTCCCCTTCATGGCCCAGCTAGATCTTGGTAATATGTTTTATCATGTTTTTACTGAAAAAAATTAAACCTGGTTTTTAGTCCAGTTGCCTCCAGAAAAAGCACCTTTGGGACAACCTGACCTGGATGAATGACAATCTCTACAGATTTGTGGTTTTTAGAAAATAGATTTTGCCTAAAAACTGGGTTTAGAAATATTCCCAAGTTTCTTAATTTAAAAAACAAACCCTTTTTTGTCCAATTAGTACTTTTATTATGTTCTAGCAATATCCCTATGTGAGATTTTCATACAGTGACAGAGTTAACAGATGAAATGCTAGCATGTGACGAGAAATGTCATGTTTCAAGATTTAATTTAAGTATAATCCCTCATTAAAGCATAGCTGAAGGGAAGAATATAGTCTCATTCATTTAAATAAAGACTAGGATTTGCGTAACAATCATATGCTAGTGTGCCGCAGGAGACCTTTTTTTCTAATTACCACTCCATTAGATTATTTTGATTACTACATTAGCCTCCATGTAAACAATCTGCTAACAAAAAGTATTGCTTTGCACTAAATGCTCAGCACTTCTATCCCTATTCATATGTTTCATTGCTGTATCTGAATATGTTATGTTTAAACTAAGTTTCTGTAGCTAATTTTGTCATTATGCTCCTCTTCTTGTGCAAATCCAACTATTACTGGATCTGGTAGATAGTCACTTCCACTGATTGCAATTATTTAACCTTCCTATAACCTGAGCTACAGTTTTGTATTTCAGTTTAACAGTTCATGTGATGATTCTATCTGGTTTCTTCCATTAGAGTAGGGGTGTCAAACTCAAGGCCCGCGACCTGGATCCAGCCCACGGGGTGGTTAGATCCGGCCTGTGGGGCCACCCTGGAAACAGTGAAGGACTGGCCTGGTGCTGCCTCTGCCCGCGAAAACAGAGCTTGGGAGGGCCACGTGCAGCCTTCCCAAGTTCTGTTTTCATTGGCTTCAGGAGGTCATTGCAGCCAAAAACAGAGTTCGGGAGGCCGTTTTCACTGGCAGAGCACTCAGGCGCCCCCAACATGAGTGATGTCAAGCTGGCCACACCCACTCTGGCCCCTCCAAGGTCCAATACAACCCTGATGAAATTGAATTTGACCCCCCCCCTGCTTTAGAGCCTGAAACAAAGTATTCCCCTCCAAGGAGAGTTTTACATTTGCTCCTCCACTCCCAACCCTCTTTTGACACAAGAGTTACAGTGCTGGAAGATACACAAAAGGGTCATCTTGCTGGCAGAATCATGTACTGTTTGAGCCAAAGTCTTTCCAGGCCCTCACTGAAAGCTGGCATAAATAATTCCTCCCTTTTAATTTTACTGTACAGAGAGTAATGCTCCTGCTCCATCTTATCTGCCATTCTGGGGGGATTTTGGACGAGACATTTGGATGACAAGCCAGCCTTGCTGACAAAAGGCTTTCATCCAAGAACCACCTCCTGAAGAATGCGTGAGACTGACCGTTTAGCTTAGCCGGATGATTTTAGAGGCAGGAAAAGTTGACTGTAACTCAAGAATCATGTTTAAGTTACACAGCTTCTTCACCTCCTTTGCATATAAGCAATGATGGAAGGAGGAAGTCAAAATTTAATTCTATTTGTCATAGCTCCAGAAAAGGCCAGACCTTTGCTGCTGTAGCTGCTAATATAGCTACAATTAAATATGTAAACAATAAATAGGATGAGACCAGCCATGTGTTTAGTAGACAGTTCTAAGTCACAAAGATTCTAAGGTCTGTGGCCTTCCTTGTTTGGCACCACTAGCAGTCTTTGCAACGCAGTGCCAGGACAAAAGCTATAATCTCCCACAGAAATGGGCATGCTTTAGCCCACTGATGACACAGAGTAGATAATCCCTGTATGAAAGTTCCAGGAAAGGAGAAATCATTTAAGACAGGAATCTCAACAACAGAAACCTTGCAACTCCTTTATGGTTTTTGTGTTTATTTTAGAATAAGTTTTTTGGGGCTACAGTGCATATCAGATGGATGAACACACAATCCTTAATTGCATATTTGAATAGGAGGAGGATTTGTGAGTGATGAGGCCAGAGTAAAGTGATACAAAACAATACAGACCATAATCAAGAACTGTGCTACTAATAGCAGCTATTTAAAAGCATCGTCAATCATAACCCTGTGATCTTGTGTTGGCAAACCAGTGAAATTTCATTAAAATACATTATACCATGATACACATGTTATGAACTTTTTGACAGGTTGTAATTCATCTGCTTTACACAGGAGTCTCTAGCTTTTGGAGCACTTTTCTTACATTCTCAAAAAGAGGCTTCCCTGGGGAGTTTTGGTTTGGATTCCACTGGAAAAAAAAATACACATTGTTTTCTATGGAATCCTGAGTTTCAAAAAAAAAAAAATGTTCATTGATAATTTAGCAAGATTCCATAGTATCTCATGAGAAGGCTGAAGCATTGTTTCTCTTTCTTTCAAGGGGAAGAGACTCTGGAAACTTGGTGGCATGTACAGGTGACAGAATATACTTCATTTAAGTCTACCGTATCTGGAATGTGAAAATAAAGATAACCATTCGGTACCAGCAAAGAAACAAAGAGATCTCTCTTTGCTGCCCTCTAGTAGTTCTTTGGATTTAGCAGTACAGATATGGTAGACCCAATTTTGTCAACAAAACTCTGGTAACAAACTCAAGAAGGAGAAATAATCATTTAAGACCCTAATCCTCAGTCCATGGGCCAGTACCAGTCCGCGGCCTGTTGGGAACCAGGTTGTGCAAGCAGCAGGCTAGTACACAAAGTTTCATTTGCACAAGTGACAGGCACACACGCAAACCATCCCCTCTGAAAGCCGAAAGATTCTAAGGCTAGCCATAGAGAAGATATGGGAGAAATAAATGAGATAGATAGTAATTGAGAATAACGAAGAGATCTTGAGGCTGACATTCGGACCCCCCTAGAAAAAGGACATTAGTCCCTGTAAGAGAGAATAAAGAGATATGTTAAGCATTGCATACATTTCTATGGTTTATCGGGATACTTGGCATAAAATTTCTTTAGCAGTTCAGGGGCCCTAATGTCTTTTTCGTTCACCCACTCAGCATGAGATAGGGGAAAATGTTTCCAGGCTACAAGATATTGTAGACGACCCCTCCATTTCCGAGAGTCCAAAATCTCTTTAATCTCGAAATGTTGTTCACCTTCAATCAGCAATGGGACGGGGGGATCAGTCTGGGCTGGTCTCAATGTACAGGTATGTTCGGGTTTCAGCAGGCTAACATGGAAAACAGGATGAATGCGACGAAGAGTTTTTGGTAGAGTCAATTGAACCGTCACAGGATTCACAATTCGCTCGATAGGGAAGGGCCCCACATACTTAGGACCTAACTTCTTTGATTTCTGAGTGGTTTGCAGATATTTGGTTGAGAGGAACACTTTGTCGCCTACTTGATACGACTTTTGTGGGGCTCTCTTCTGCATCTGCTTCGGGCTAGATCTATTTCCACCTCTTCCGCTAGCAGGTACCACAACTGCAAGTCATGTGGATCCCTTCTGGAGATGCACGTGTGGTATACCTCTTCATTTAGGCCATCTTTGTAGGCTTCTATTAGAGCCTCCTGGGACCAGCCTCGAGTGCGATATGCCAGCTGTCTGAACTCTTGGGTGTAGTCAGCAACTGATCTTCCCCCCTGAGTTATGGTTTTCATCCTGATCCTGGCCCTTCTCTCCGCCAGAGGGTCTTCAAACCTCCTCCTCAAAGCAGTCATGAAAACATCAAGGCTTCGCAGCTGGGGGGAGTTATCATTATACAAAGTCACCACCCAGTCAGCTGCCATCCCCTCCAGGGTCCTGGTAACACATCTTACTTTGGCTGCTTCAGAGGTGAACTCTCTTTCATATTCTGCCATATAGCTTCCAACCTGCACCAGGAAAAACCCCAAATCCTTGGGATTTCCTCCAAACTTCACATCTAAGGAAGGCAGGTGGCGTCTTCTGGGCATTACCCCCGCTGCTGGGGCTCCCCAGACGGGGGCTGGTGATTGCGTTGGCGTGGGCTGGGCCAGGGGGGTGGTGGCAGCCCGACTTCCCCAGGCTGAACTCGCTCCCCCTTCCCCCTCATATGTTGGAGCCCTGCCGGGTTTCTCAGAAGCATCCTTAAAGCTTTTCCCAGCCTGATCCAGCCTGCATTCCATCTCCTCCCCCTCTTGCCACAGCCGTTCCCTCGCACCTCTTCGACTTACAGTGATTCCAGGAGGAGGGGGGTCTTCCGGATCTCTCCATCCGACTCCTAACGACCATCTGGGCATCTCAGCTGGAGTTTCTTCCAGAGTAAGGTCAGCTAACAAGTCGGTGGCGGGCATCTCTGGTAACAGCATTGGCTGCTCCCCCACAGCTCCCTGCTCATCTTCATCGCTGGCTGGAGATGACATGATGTGAAACCCCCTCGGAAGAAAAATTGGTGTTTTCTCCGGGTGGGCTGATGATTGAGTTTCGGAATAATGTCAGTGTGTGCTCCTTTCAAAATCCAAGAAAGAAATACCCAGACTCCATGGTTTAGAGCAAAGTTGTTCTTTTACTGGATGATGAAAAGGAAGCTACAAATGAAATTCCGAAACTGAGGATTTGGTGCGCAGATCACACATACAAAGAAATGGAATTGTTCCCACCCCCCCAAGTTCAGAAGTCTCTTCCAATTAAAAGTTCTGAATATGATCATGTGGGCATCTTCAGGTGGTGATGAGGCCTCTGTCCATTGACCTTGACATATTTTGATAAGACTTCGCAGCTGCGCACAAAGGGATAGAGGCTAGCAAGGAAATGAAAGTTGAAAAGAAGAAATCATATACCCCCTCCTTCTTCTGCCCACAGTAAAGGAATGCAAAACACCTCCAGCTCTCTTCCCCCCCACAATTACCCCTCCCCCCGTTGCTAATGACAGCCGAAAGATTCTAAGGCTAGCCATAGAGAAGATATGGGAGAAATAAATGAGATAGATAGTAATTGAGAATAACGAAGAGATCTTGAGGCTGACAGCGAGTCAGTAAATTAGCACGTTGCCTCAATGAGTATAAAAGGACACAGCTGGGCTGGTACATTTTGCCAGGAACAAAGTGACTATTAGAGTGAGGACGTTACAGCAAGAAGCTCTGAGACTGGAGATTTATTGCCAGGACTGGTTTGCCGGACAGAGTAAAGATTTATGCTGTGGATTGAGGTTTCTGCCAGCCGTTATCTTGTAAGACTTCTTTCCGTTTGATTTAATTGTGAAACGGCTGCTTTCTGTTTTGTTTGTTTGAATTTTGAAGGGGAGTCATAACAATAAACAATATAGCAATAGCACTTAGACTTACATACCGCTTCACAGTGCTTTACAGCCCTCTCTAAGTGGTTTAAAGAGTCAGCATAATATTGCCCCCAACAATTTGGGTCCTTATTTTACCCACCTCGGAAGGATGGAAGGCTGAGTCAACCTGGAGCCACTCAGAATCGCACTCCTCGAGTGAGCAGTGAGCTAGCCCTGCAGTACTGCCTTCTAACCACTGTGCCACCAGGGCTCTGTTATCCAATAAAAACAAGACCTTTTCAGTAGTCCTCGACTTAGTGACTGTTCAAATTAACACAGCACTGAAAAAAGTGACTTATGACTGTTTTTCACCGTTACAACCTTTGTAGCATCCTTATGATCATGTGATCAAAATTCAGATGCTTCATACTTACGAGGTCACCTTTTGTGATCTTCTGACAAGCAAATGGGGAAGCCAGATTCACTTAACAACCGAGTTCACTGATCAACTGCAGTGTTTCACTTAACAACTGTGGCAAGGCAGTTCATAAAATGGGGCAAAACTCACTTAGCAAATGACCCACTTAACAATTTTGAGCTTAATTGTGGTCATAAGCCAAGGACTACTTGTAGATACTTCCCTAAGGTTAACTGGGCTTTCCTACTTATAAAGGTAGAAGAAAACAGATTTCTTACCATTTTTTTAAAAATGAAAATCAAGCCATTTATTCACTGAAACTGGGAGCCAGATATCGATACACAGTTTTTGTTACTGGGTTTACATTTTTTGTATCAGGTGTGTTTTATAGTATACACAATTTTACAGATGCTGTAACTGAAACAGATATTTTGCTTTGTTTTTTCTATGGGTAATTAATTAAGATTCATATGCTTGCAAACTGAAATAGCAGCAATTATATATTTCCCCAAGGTAATAACTTGTTCCCTGATCAGAAGCTTTTCCCTTGTCACAGGAAATGGCGCTATTCAAAATGTGCATAGCTGTCTACAGTCCAATTTGCAAGTGATTACAGCAGACTCAGTAGGGCATCCTTGTAAAATCAACTACTGAGCATCACAGCAGGAAAATGGATGAAATGTAAGTCACTTTCTCAAGCTGCAATTTAAAAAGCAAGTCCTTTTGCACTCAGTCTTATTTATCTCCAAGCAGACATTCATAAGTTGAGGCTGTAAGTTATTTAGGCTGTAAGTTATTTTGCATGCTTGTTAGACTGACATCCCACCTTTTATTCAGAAGATCAAAGGGGCCGACACAAATACTGATTTCTTCCATTGTTTCTCATAACAACAACCCCATTAGGTAAGAGTGACTGGCTCAAAGCTGCCCACAGAATGCAGCCAGCCTCCTTTCCCTCACGTTCTATAGCTATGAATTGCTTCAGATAATGAAGATAATATTCAGCCAGCATTTCAACTGATTATTGGTAGCCTTTATCCTATAAGAGGCCGATCATTCGAAATCCTTCTGGCCAAATTCCTGTCATCGTGGCAATGTCACATGACATATTGGGACTTTTTCCCTCCTTGCTAAACCGGGCGTGGGCATGGCCAGTGCATGATGCATCTGGCCCATGGGCCGGGAGTTTAACAGCCCTGTTCTAGATGTTATCTAAAGTATTTTTATCCTTTATCTGTCCAAAACTTCTCAGCATTCTGACTCCTTGACTGACCTAGCAAAGGACTAATATAGCCCCAGGCTCCAAAAATCTGGAGCATCCCTAGTTAGCAAACATAATTTCAGATTCAGGTGTCATAATAAAGGAGATTTTTGTCCTCAGGACTGGCCTGTTTTCAGATGTATCCAGTGGGGTGATGCAGCATTTCAGATTTGAAAGCCAAGAGACACTTTGGAGCATGCATGGGTGTGAAACAATGGCTCTGTTGCTGTTTCCTGAGATTGCAGAGCAGCTACATGATCCCAAGAAGAAGCACAATTGATCTGAATTTTATTGCTCCTGCATGCTCCAATACACCATTTTGCCTATCCAGCCCATCCCTTCTTCTTATTTGACCTTTTTCAAAAATGAAGAGCCCCAAATATTGTCATTTCTCCCCTCTCAGGAGATATTTGCTTTAGCATCTTGGTACTTTGCCCTTTCCCGCCTTCCTTTCTTTTTTTATAGCCTTTCACCGTCCTTTTTAAAGGCTTGTTGATTAGAACAGTAAACAGTATTCTAAGTTCTACGGTGCTGTTAGTTTTGCATTTCACATCTTAATGATTGCTAGCAGGGCAGTAGTCTTTTCCACAGAAGCCTTATGCTGAATTTACATTTTTGTTGTGATGTCCATCACAACTTGTGATCTTTTTCTCTTTCACCACTACAAACTTCTGATTTTTGCCCAAATGTGAACCAATCTACTGCGTGTTTGTCTACATGGAACCTAATTTGCTGTTTAAATTACCATTAGCGAAGTTTGTTCCAGCCTAAGGGCAATTTTTCCCAAAGCCTGTTGCTGTGTCCATTTTTTCTTTGTTCATTTGAGATTTGGGTGAGGCAGGAGTTACATCTCTGCAGCCATCAGAGGAGGTGAGGCTGGAAATCTGGTCTCCTTTTGCATTTTATAGAGCTCACAGGATGAGTTAAGCAGATGCTCTAAGGCTTCCAGAAGCTTACCACTCATTTTTTGCTTCTGTGCTAAAATTCACACCCTGATCATTCAGTGGCTTCCTGCCAGATTGACTTCCTCTTTGCTCACAAGATACAGACCCCATATGAACAATTAGAATAGATGTTTTGCGGACTTTAAAGTTTATATTCCACTATTTACAGATGCATTGAGTACAGACTGGAGGACTCTTACCAATCCCTGACATGCCCTTTGCAATCACCAGAGTCCCATTCAAGATTGGTTCAAGCTTTTTCTGCTCCCCCGCCTCCAAAAAAAAAAAAAAAGATTTTGGAGCTGTTAGGGAACCTTGAGGAAATGCAAGCACTCCTCTCTTAAAACCTGAATTGTTTTCAAAAACAGTTTGCTGAAACCACCTGTTTTTAGAGTGTAGCCCCAGACCTGCTGTGCAAAGCCTGGTTTGGCCCTCAAGCCAACAAAAATTGCTTAGCCATCCCTGAGTTGCAAGGAATGGTGATTACTTTTTCTACTTCCTATTGTTGAACTATTCCAGAAGAAATCTCATCACTTACGGATGCAGCCAAGTGACACAACATTGATTAACTAACTGACCAGATCAAGAGTAAAGAACTTTGTGAAAAGATTTTAGAAACCTCCTAAAAATATTGTATTAAAGTCCTGTCCTCCCCCACCACGTATTTCTTTGCATTGTGAAAATGCTGTGTTCTAAAATCTTTAGTCTTTGATTTATGACCACAATTAGGAGCAGAAATTCTGTGGATAAGCAAGACAGTTGTTAAGGGAGTCATGTGCAACGTTACAATCTTTTTTGCCACGGTTGTTAAGCAAATCACTGTAGTTGTTAGGCAAATCATGTGGCAATTAAGCAAATTAAGAAGTATCTACTTCTGTCCTACTACCGCAGCACCATTGAGAGTGCCCTGACATACTGCATTCTTGTATGGTATAGGAGCAGCTCTGTAGCAGACAAAAAGGTTCTACAGAGAATTATTAAAACTGCCCACAATATCATTGGGCTCCAGCTACCAGCCCTGGATGACATCTTCACATCTCGCTGTTTGAGGAAGTTGCACAACATTCTCAGAGACTCTTCCCATCCTGCTTACAATCTTTATGAACTGTTGCCTTCTGGCAGAAGATACAGAACAATTAAAACTCGGACCACACATTTTCTGAATAGTTTTTATCCCAGAGCTATAATTGCACTTAACAATGAACTTAAGGACTACTATCAGTGAGCTGTTGGATAGTATTACTTGGTCTGTTGTGTGGATGCTTGTGTGTTTTTAGGAGGCAGGGAATTTTGGCGGGTGGGGGAGGTGTTTGGGGATTGTGATGTGTGTGTGCATGTTGAGTCTGGTCTCTGGGTGTTATGTGAATTTTATTATATGTATACTGTGTATATATGTACAATGACAATAAAGAATTCAATTCAGATCCAGATACCTCTATTGACATTGCGTCAGAAGCTGACTGGGAAGGTGGTAAATGACCCTGGAATATTGAAAACATTGTAAATATTGTGCCAAAATTGTCTGAATTTTGTTCAGATGACTGGGGATACAATAGGGCTGTAAGTGCAGAACTGTTTTCAGCATTTCATTGATATATGGTGTTGTATTGCTTTCAGCTATTAAAATGCCAGTATTTCCATTAAATTAAGTTCAGTCGTCATTCTGTGGTCACTACCTTGTTTAATCAAACTGGGATTGAAATTGACACAGCATATTTATTTGCTTGATTTGTACAGTGTTTATTCATTGCACAATACCTTTTCTTTATCCAAGATACATTTTTTTCCTGGCCTAGTCCAGTCTCTGTCACGCACAAAATGCAAGATAATAAAATCAAGCAGTTCTATGTATATATGAAATGAATTTTCCTTGTGACATTTTAAGCTGTAATTCGGTTTCACAGGTCCATCATCTACTTCTTCTTGTCTTTTCTGTTCAGTTCTCTTTTTCCCAATTACCTATAATCTGAATTCTAATACTTGTACATGAGATAAATTTGTTTTAATATATTGTCATTCCCAATGGGTCTGTGCTGTGATACACCTCTTGTTTTCAGAATTCATTACGGCTTTATTGGGAGTGAAAATGAATCTTGCGTGGTAGAAAGACAATTCCTTTAGAAGAAATGATATTAGCTTATGATAGGTCTCCTATTTAGCTTGTCTTTTGCAGAAAGTGGGTCCTTTCTTAGCCTGGCTCAATGAAATAGGTTTCCTTAAAAATACTTAAATTAGAATACCATACGCAGCAAAATGTGAAAAGATAGGAGGAGGCCATCTAGCAAACGGTATGAAACAGATGGAATAAGTAACACATTAAAGTAAATATCATAAATATGAGACCATAAATCATGTGCAGGAAAGCAGGTTCTCACAGAGGAAAGGAGAAATGCTATCTGAAGGCAGAACTACTGGCTTTAGATTTGCAGGGCTGTGAAAATACGGCTGAATGAGAGTTGTGTTCTTTGTCCCTGGAATATATCTTTTCTAACAAAAAAAAGGGGGGACAGATGGCAGGAGTACTCAACCGCCATTAGCCTGGTTTCCCTGTTCGTTTCTTCTTCGGTGAATCTGAATAAAAACGTTTTCAGTATGTTTACAATAACACAGTTTAGACCAGAATATTTGGAGGCCCCTAGAGATAATGCTGAACTGAGCAGTGCTTATGTGCTTTTGAGATATTATTGTAGTATTTTGTAGAAAATTCTAAACAGAATTTTCAAAAAAATAATATCAAGTACCCCCGCAATCCATTGAGGGTTGGCTGATGTTTTCCTTTCATGCTTTTGTTTTTGTTACATTCAAAAAAAGATTCAAAAGTTTGAATTCAAGGGATATAAGGATGGTAATATTTCCCACCCCAGTAGTGCTATCCGAAGCTTTGTAATTTTAAATTACGCTCAGACTTTTCTGAGAT
This sequence comes from Pseudonaja textilis, assembly GCF_049901715.1. Lineage (NCBI taxonomy): Eukaryota > Metazoa > Chordata > Lepidosauria > Squamata > Elapidae > Pseudonaja > Pseudonaja textilis. The sequence goes on along the minus strand of NC_141991.1, from coordinate 62,922,338 downwards.
TGGACATCTACCCTGAGGTTTGCTATGTTGGTCTAACCCAGGTTGGATTTTTAGATACAAAAATCCTACTAGTCACTGTTAGCTATTAGCTACTGTAAAAATGGACCCGAAAGAGGATGAGAAAGTTGCATAAAGGCCGAAGAGAAAACCGAGGAGCTGCCTTCCTCGTGTCACCCTCTTAGCCTGCTCAGTTTCCAATGCCTTGAAAGCATTTTCCAGCTGTCTTGTTATGTATGAGTTGGTAGCCGGAGGCTTTACTGGCCTCCGCTTGGTCTGCCTCTCCCCGCCCACCAGGCTTCACATCTCCATTCATCTGGCTTTGTGTCAGTTCAGAACCAGCTCTGCATCTGTGCAACTGCAGAATATTCCTGTTGTGTTGATGTGATTATAGAATAGAATAGAATAGAATAGAATAGAATAGAATAGAATAGAATAGAATACTTCATTGGCCAAGTGTGATTGGACACACAAGGAATTTCCACAGAATGTATAGGATAGAATTCTGCAGATAGTATAGTAAAATAGGATTCTACTATGAAGAATAATTGTCTAAGTTATCTGCATCTGGAACAAGGCTGGAAGGGGTTTGCTTTTGATCTGCTTTTACCCTTGTTGTTGCTGTTGCTGCTGTTACAATATGGCAGCTCTGCTTTGCTTGTGGAACACCTATTTTCCTAAGGGAGGTAACTTGTGCCTCACCTACCTCTGGGTTCCTGAATGAAAGAAAGCATTCTGCTTCCCACTCTCCCCAAAGAGCTTCAGCATCCTGTTCCTAGCAATTGCTTAGCCACGTATCTTTCCTCTCCCGCACACTCCAGCTCTTTCAGAACGATGCAGCCATGGTTACAGCTTCTAGGGGGAAGAACTTGATTGCAAAACTACCAGCATGTGATCATTTCACCAGCACAACTTGCAAAAGGCTTTTAAATTCAAGAGAAAAAGAGTGGGGAATATGGAGTTTATTGCAAAAAAAAAAAAAAAGGAGAAGAAAGGAAGAAATAAGGGTTGTTTGTAATGGCAAGGTAGAAATGTAAAAGTAAATTGAATCAATAGGAATCGTTTCCTGGGAAGGTCATCTGTTGAACAAAATGGATCGGAGTACTTAAGAAGAAGGATGCATATGGATAGAAATCAAAACATGTGTGACCAGTATGAAAAAAGGGTTTTGAAGGGGCTGGATCTTATAGAGAGAAGGAATGAGGTTCAAATCACAAAACAAATACATGAAAGAAGACAAATGGGTCAAGAGTCAGTGCAGGGCCCAGAATATGATGATTGGGTGGATTTGCCTCACAGAGGCAAAATGTTTGCAGAACAAAAAGTAATGTATGAAGTGTGCATAATGTATGACATGGTAGGAACAAGGATGCGTTGCAAGAACGGAAAGATATGGATACTGAAAGGTGTAGCAACATTTATTCATCCAGTGATTTTAGAGAGATAGAGAGATAGATATTCTATCTTTCTGTCTTTCTGTCTGTCTGTCTGTCTGACTCTGTTTTGCTTATCCCAAAAAGGAGCAGTACAATAGGCAGGCAGGCCCATAAAGCTAGTTTTATATGAAGAAAGCTTTCCCTCAGTAATGGCTCCAATTTTCTTGCAAACCATCAGGCAAACATACATAGCATGTTTTTTTTCTTCTTTCAGCTTTAGAATGGAATAGAAAGGAAAGATTTTTGTGAGTCCAGATGGAGAGCATCTTAAGGCAAAATGCTTGATTGAATGTCATTGTATGAACTCTTTTATCCAGCATCTAATGGGAGGATTGATTGGCTCCTAGTTTTCTCTATCTCGTCTTGGCTTTCTAGTTGGCCAAATTGACACAAAAGTGAGGTTGCCTTAAAACTGGTTTTTATTTTTTATTTTTATTTTTTTGAAAGGCTGAGTGGTTGATAAAAGTAGCAGCTTGACCATCCAGTTGAAGCCGGCAACAGAAAGCCTCAATGGCAAATCACTTGCTGGTGTAAATGCTTCCAATTTTAATCTTCAGCATCGTGAGGTAGAATTAGGAAAGATTCCCATTTGAGGCTGCACAGCTGCTGCCAGTGACAGTAGCTTATGTATTTGAGCTAGGTTGAAAAAAAGCAAACCTTTCCCCCTTATTATCCCTGCAAGATCCTGTTCACTAGTGGCATGGTAAGAAGAATACTCTGGATGGTATATCTGGCTAATTGTAATCTAAACATGCGTATGTTATTCTGCAACAAAAGATACAATTTGAATCTAACTAGATCTGTTTAGATACACCCTTGAAACATGGGCACTAACCTCATAATCAATACAAAAGCTACAAGTGGCACAAATATCCATGGAAAAGATACATGCTCAGCATCACAAGATAAGATAGAAAGACCTGCACATGGATTAGAGAACAAATAAAAATATACGATGCCATCAAGAGAGTAAAAGAATGGAAATAGAAATGGTCTGGTCACATAGCAAGAAGAATTGATGGCAGGTGGACCAAGACAATCATAGAATGGATCCCACTTGATAAAAAGCATCCACGAAAGAGACCTAAAAAAAGATGGATTGACAACATCAGCAAGTATTGCAGGCCCAAATGGCCAACAAAAGTTCAAGACTGTATTGGTTTGAAGCATGCAGAAGAGGCCCTCATCCTGCAATGGACACACAATAGCTAGAATGATTATGATATCTGGTTAGATGCAGGGCAAGATGTTTCATCATTGAGATCCAGTTTGGTGTGGTGGTTAAGGCATCAGGCTAGAAATCAGAAGACCATGGGTTCTAGTCCTGTCTTAGGCATAAATTTACCTTCTTCCTAGGGCCGAGAGAAAGTGATGGCCCAAGATTACTGAAGGCCATCACCTTCACTCAGCCCTAGGAAGAAGGTAAATAGCCAACTACTTCTGAAAATCTTATCAAGAAAACTGCATTTGTCATGATTGAACAGAACAAACAATCATCATTATACTGTAGTACAATTTTCTTGTTATAGGATGGGCAGCTGTATAAATAGTTTAAATAAATATTTTTTTGGTTTGATCCCTTGTCAGGCATTATTTAATAGGTTGCTTTTTACATATTTTATACTTTCTGTATATTGCAATTGATAGTCATAAAGATTGTGAATGTCAACAACGGCTATAACCATACAATACCAAGACCAACTTTGTAAATGTTAATTGTGATCAGCTTATTTTTACTAGCTTCACATTGTGTGATTCCAACTAATGTAATTAAGTTTATAGGTCAATGCACTGTGAAGTCAAAAAAGATAAATTCAGTAAATGGGTTTAAGTCTGCTGTCTGAGCACAGTCAACATTGGTTCTTGAAACATATTAAGAAAACCAAAGAGCTTCTTGAGTGCATAAAATATTTTATAAGACAGAGAGCCTAATCCAAATTAATATTATCAATTTAAGAAGCTTTAATAGCTTGTCATACTATAGAAACTTTTCCTATTAATCCTGCATATTTGAGGCATTGGCATCAATGAATAACAAGCAAGGAATATGCTTCTATTTTCAGATTTTCTTGCTGTAAAATAAAGTGCTTCTCTGAATATAAGAAACAAGTTCATGTAGAATGCCATGTATAATTGCTTCTATTATTCTTACATTATAGCTATTCTCTGAAAACTATTAACCAAGAAATCTTTGCTCATAATACCTATGTTGAGAATTATTTTTAAAGTCATTTGTTTTAGAACTAATGAGCTTTTGAAGTATTTGTTCTGTTTTTTTCAATATTAAAAAAAAAAATTCAAAGCCTTGAGTTGGTCTTCAGGAGCCACATGCAGTAACTGCTGCTTTATCTGAAAAATCAGGTTTTGAAAACAATCTGAGCATGTCTTTCATAAATTACATTATTAGGCATGTTTTCCTAAACTTACATAGCTTAGTTGTGATGAGTGTATATCCAATAGAGGCAGTCATCATCATACAACCATATGTGAAGCCTGCACATTACACTTGTATGTCACAAAATGAGTCAGGCACATGACCAAACTGATTTTATAACTCTTTTTTGGGCCAGAATCATTAAGTGAATATGGTGGTCAGAAAGCAGCAGCTGAAGTCATTAAGTGAACTCAAGTTTTGCTATGGGTGATGTTTTGCCAAAAGCTAGAAGTGTTGGTTTTCTACAAAAGCATTGTAAAAAGCAACCACATGACTATGGGCTGTTGCAAACGGCTGCCAATGTGGCCTTCTTTGCTGAGCACTCAAAGTTTGGTTATGTAACAAAGGAAACAGCCCAATCATCAGAATTTTAAATCCCAGCTCATAAATCTCCTTTTCGGGTTGGTTGGAACATTGAATGGTCGCTAAATGGCCCATTGTAAGTCAAGGACTACTTTTTATGGAGCTGAAAACTTCTCAATATTGATTTAGGGGTGGGACCATGTTGTTGGCCTCATGTCTTACTGACTACTCACTTTGTGAAAAGAAGACTGAGCTAATTAGGTACTTGGTCTCATCTAGCAAAATTCTTCTGGTATGACCTCAACAGATTATACTTTTCAGATGAATTGGAAAAGGACTAATGTTTAAGAAAGTTTATATATTTTAGTATCTGGAACCAAACTGAGAATTATTACCATCCTTAGTATTAGCAGTTGATGGAAAATCCTATGTGTTTGTATAGTTTTGCCTGTCCTTATACATGCATAAATATATACATATATTTCTAGAATACCATTATTGATAATCTAGCCTCCTGTATAAATTTAGGAGTATGGTGTAATCTAGGTCCATAGGTGTGTGTGTGTGTGTGTGTATGTGTATGTGTGTATATATATATATATATATATATATGTAAATTATCCTTGAAGAAGCACAATCTGTATACATGAAGATATACAGAACTTCAGGAGTTATTTTTTTAAAAAGGACTGCAGTTCATGTAGAACTATGAAGATGGCCCATTGCTGGAGTTCTTTAAAGGAACCATATCTTTTCCTGGGAATATATCTTTGAATTTGCAAATTCCAAAGCACTTTTTTGCCTTTGCAAATTCCAAAGAACTTTTTTGGAACTGAATCTGCAGCAAAACATATAAGGGCTCCATTGGTGGCATCAACAACATCAAAGCCAACTCTGCTATACTGAGGATTACTCAGTGAATGTTAATAAGATCTCTTGCCAGAACAAGTGAAGTAGACGCTGTGATAGAAACTCTCACTTTTTCCAACTGTCAAGTGTTGAACTGCTATATAGAATTGGATGGTAATACATGTAGGCAGCTATCACAGAAGAGCCACTTAAGGCCATTTTGTAGCCAGTGGTTTTCTGAAAACCTACTGGTTAATTCTGCTAATGAATAATTCTCCATCAGCTGGCCCAGAACTTAAAACTCCCATAGAGATGTAATTGCTGGTTGACCCCAAATTATTGATCTCAGCCCTTTTACAAGCTGCTTTCCATTGCTCAAGGCTGGACGATGGGGAGATGTATGCAACCAGTTAGCTTTTGTCACTGAACAGCAAGTGACCTAAATTCTTTCAAAAGCAGTATTGACTTTTCCAGAACAGACGCATAATGAAACACCACTTCTGCTTTCTCAGGCCCAGATAGGCTCTAGAGATAAATTCATGTCTTAGCTTTTTTCTTTCCATGCACCAGAACAAGAGCCTTTTACCTCCTGCAGCGTTTCACTTTTTTTCTTTTTAGCATTGATCCTGATTAAAAAACAAACAAACCAGGAAAAAATGGTGACTGTTGGGAAATTCAAATGGTGATGCTTCCCACTGCTGCCAGGAAATGCTTCTCCTGCTGAATTTTCTGACCAGAGCCATCTGACCAGAGATGAAACTAGGCCTCATTCTTTGATGGAAATCTTGCCTGGTGCAGAATCCAAAGATTAGATCTGCATCTTAATCAGGCTATCCCTAAACCTCACAATGCTAATAATTTGTGTCCATCATCCACAAGAGCTCATTAAGGGTTGAAAAAGAGTCCCACGGTTGCAAGCGATGAAAATGAGAGCTGAAAGCATTCAGGATTAAAGCTGTGATCTTTTGTGATTAACAGAGCAGAGGGGCAGAAAAGCCAGCTTGGAGGGGGAGAAAGTTAGATTCATTCCAGGTGAAGGAAAGAGCAAAGGCAGAGTCAGACCATTTCTGCACAGGGCCCTGATGCCTGCCCAATTTTTCCCCACCCACTGGTAAGTCCTCTTTGCAAATCTTTCCTCTAAAACATCAGATTGCAGATAAAATAACAAGCATTCACACATCCAGGGAAAGAAAAGACATTCTTTGCTGACTTCCAGAAGAAGAATCCAGGTTGTTCTTTGACTGAGCTTTAACTAGCAACTTGGTTTGATGTTCTAGGTGGATAAAGCCAGGGGTGGGATTCTACCAGTTCGCACCTATTCACTAGAACCAGTTGTTAACATTCTAAGCAGTTTGGAGAACCAGTTGTTAGAGGAAATTACTGGCCTAATCCTGTAAGGAAGGCAGGAAGGAAACATTCTGGTGTTGCTTACAGAAACTGCCTCTCCGTTAACCCTTATTACATTCTTGGCAGGACTAGACTTCCTGTCTCAGGAACTTCTCTGGAGTATTTCCCACCTCCTTTGCTGGTACTTTGCTTGTGTGGAGTGATCATTTAAAGTTACAATGGCACTGAAAAAAGTGACTTATGACCCTTTTTCACACTTACAACAGTTGCAGCATCCCCACAGTCATGAGAGGCCAGACGAGGAAATGCGTGCCTTGATGTGAATGATATTGAGTTGGCCACACCCAGCCAATAACATGACCAAAAAGCCATGCCCACCAACTAAGTCACACCCACAGAACCAGTTTTAAAAAATTTGAATCCCACCCCTGGGTAAAGCATTTGAGTGTGCAATGATAAAGCACCATATAGTTGGCAATGGGTTGGATCCAAATATGGCCCCACCCAGAAGTGGGATCCTACCTGTTCCACTACCAGTTTGATTATCGTGCTTGCATATGTGCCAGTGGTGGGAAGGATACTGTAAAATCTCCAGTCAGAGGTGGTATTTGCCCGTTCTCTGGACTACTCAAAATTTCCGCTACCAGTTCTCCAGAACTGGTTCAGAACCTGCTGAATACCCACCTCTGGTGTGTGCGTCTCTAACGCTCACACACAGCTTTCCCCATACCAGCTAAGGCCTGCAGCGCCAATCAGCTGAGAGGATAAAGAAGAGGAAAGCGCAAGGGCCGGTGGGAGGGCCAATCCTGCGCTTTTCTCTTCTTTCTCCCCTCAGCTGATGGAGGCTTTTTTTCTTCCTCTCAGCTGATCGTCGGAGGCTTTTTTTTAAAACTGCCTGTTCTGCTGAACCGGTCCGAACTGGTAGCATACCACCACTGGTCACACCTGTTCTGTAGATCTATTGATCGCTTTGGCTAACAGAGGAATCCTGCTGAGAAGATGTTGAGGCAGTTGCAGAGTTAATCAAAGATGCAGAATTGCTTGTAATCATTCCATGGTCCAATACACCGATTGACCGATTGTGCTGTTTGTACATAATGAGAAATAAAGCAGGGATTTGTTGGCAGAAAAGAAGCAAAGAACACTAGAGCAGCTGGGGAAGCGCAGAAAAGGAGAGGCAAAGTCACAGAGGAGCAGAAAAGCAAGCTAGGTTGGGCAGGTTAGAGAAGAAAGAACAAAGTAGCAGAAAGAGTTTGTCTTTGCCCTGCTTGAAATCCCCCCAGGTTCGCTTTCTCTGGCCCGCTCTGTGTTTTTCAGACCAGCTGCTGCTCCTTCTTTCTGCAGTTTGATGCCTCTTCTTCCGCTCACGACCAGGGTCAGCCCAGGCCATCTGTAGAAGGATGCTCTGTTCCTCAGGAAGACACAAGGGTCTCTCTGTGTGATTGCAAAAGCTGCCTCCGCCCCCATCTCACCACCGCCGCCGCCTCCTGCCTCCCTCTCTCTTTCTCTTATTTTTGTTCTGGAAATAATGTTGCCTTCCTTTAAAAAGAGTTTTAAGTAATGACTCCGAATGATTAATTGGTACATTGAATCAAGCAATTATGAAGAATCATACTGGCTTTGAATCTGGTGTTAATTAGCAATGTCTTGTTCTTTCCTCCACTCAGTGATAAAACGTTTGGCTTTCTCTCTCCTGGAAGAGGAGCGAGGCAATTGCCCTAAACCAATTGGACATGACTCGTTTGCATGGAAAACTTGGCCTCGTTGGGTTACATATTGTCTGAGGAACTATTAGCACTAGCCAAGCCATTGTAATAATAAAGGTGTGCAGGACGAGAACCAGAAAGACCCAGGTCTAAGCATACTTTCAGCCAATGTTCACTAAGTGCTTTTGGCCAAGCACTATTCTCAACCCAATCTATAGGATTGTTATTGTGAGGGAACATCGGAAGAGGAAATTCTATGTATGCAGTCTTCAGCTTCTTCAGCTTCTTATATTAAAAGTGGGGAGAGGAAGAAGGAAGGAAGGATTATGACCATGCTTAAGACCAGTTTATACGTAGAGGATAATGAGTCAGCTCCAAGCTTCATTAGAAGAAATAGATTATCTAGATCAGGGTTGTCAAACTCATGGCGTCACAACAGCATCACATGATGTATCAGGACTTTTCCCCCTTCGCTAAATTGGGTGGGAGCGGGGCCAGCACATGATGCATCTGGCCCACAGGCCACCAGTTTGACACCCCTGATCTAGATCCATTCATTGTGGTTTTAGCCTAAAGTCTGACATAGTAACAAGCTGGGCTAACTCTCTTGATTTTTGTTAGATGAAATAAGGCGGTAGTATGTTTGATTTCACCATTCACAACTTTTGATACTGTCAATCTTGCTGGACCTTCTTTATGAGATGAAGCTGAAGATTCGGTGATGTAGCAGTTCTACTTGTATTGCAGGTTATTTCTGCTCAGCCTGGTGGCATGTGAGCTCTGCAAGCTTTCACCTTTCTCCTTTTTAAAATCTACTGAGATAAATTAGCTAAGCGCCTTGAAAAAGATGTCCTCGGTATCAGAATGACACATAGTTCTATTTTATTTTTTATTTTTTGGCACTGACTAAACTTTGAAATAAGCTGGATGACAATCCGTACTGTGAAATTGAATCGTGAAGTACAAAGGCATTGTGGATCATCTTAGATCATCCTTTAGATCTTCTTAGAGCATCTTTTATAAGTGTTGACTGGTTTTTCACTTATGGTTTTCCTGAGAAGGAAGCCTGTTTATGATATACATGGTCTGGTAAACACTCTACACCATTGGATGCATTGCCCTGTTTTGTTATATATGAAATTGACATGCAAATCACACAGTCAGCCAGGTGTTCAGACTGGGTTTGGCATTTTTGTCTACCTACTGAGTCCTTACCAAGGACCCGGGATAGGCAAATCTGGATGTTTGATGGTGTTACAAGATGGAAGCTGTTCCAAGTAAAGCAGTCTTGTGCAATTGACTGATGGCAAATTTGTCAATGCCTATGGTGTTCAAATGGGGCTCCAGTTGTTCTTATTGTTATAATAACATTATTATTATTATTATTATTATTATTATTATTATTATTATTATTATTATTATTATTACATTTATAAACATAGGACCAGCCCTACTATATCCAGTCAAGGCCCATCTTTGTCCAGCTTTTTGTTCTTCATAATGGCCAAATACTCACAAGCATGAAATAGAAACAAAACTCCTTTTTATTGTTATTCATGTGGAAGAGGTAAATTATATTCTGTCTTTTTCCTTTGCAGTCAGAGTGGTATATGAGAAGGGTTTCCCTTCATTCCCCCCAGTAATGAGAAAGTAGATTAGCTTATGAGAGCCAATTTGGTCAAGTGGTGAAAACAATAGGTTAGAAACCAGGAGACTGTGAGTTCTAGTCCTGCCTTAGGCATGAAAACAGGCTGGATGACTTTAGACCAGTCCCCCTCTCAGCCCATGATGTCGGGTTTGTCACTCAGGTGACAAACTAGTCAGTCAATTCTTGTCACAACTAGTGGATTAATACTCAGTTGATCTCCTCAAAAAAGTAGACCCTACGCTTGTGGGGAAGGAAAAAAATTGTTAGGTTGAGAAAGTGTTTATGGCCTGCTGTTCAATGAAATCTGTGGCTCAGTGGTGACTTCAGCCTGGTCCTTCCAGTCCAACGCTGCATGATACGTTCACTTTCTTCTAAGCCACAGGTGTCAAACTCGATCGCATTGCATGACGTCATATCACATATCATGACTTTTTTTGCCTTTGTGAAGCAGGGGTGGGCGAAGCCTGTGCGTGATGCATCTGGCCCATGGGCCACCAGTTTGACACCCCTGTTCTAATCAAAGTAATTTGGCTATTATTTGCAATTGTGTCCCATTCGAAGTGTTGGCGTTTACCTTAAAAGCAAAGGTAGAAAACTGGTTCAACATTGTACCATCTTCCCCATTTTCATCAATGAAATTTGGCAACAAGTCATAGAAAACCGGTGGTGACACAATTTTCTACTGGAAATTTAGTGAGAAACAAAATAAGGGGGAGGGTGCATTGAGCTTTGGAATAGGTCAAAACATACCTAAAACAGATCATCATCATCATCATCATCATCCAAAGCCAACCTCCCTCAGAAAATTGTGGAGCTTTACAAAATTGTCCATTTGCATTTTGCAAGGTGTTATTATGCCTTGCTTTCTTACGTTCTTGAACCATCAAACATGGTATTTAAGGATGCTCCCAACCGCAAAATAAAATAAAATAAAAATAATCAAAGCCTTCAAAATGCCTGATGAAGCATACTTTCCTATAACAATCTATTTATGCAATAATTTCTTAGAAGAGACTTCTTGTAACAGTGTGTGTGAAGTGATTAATGAAAGAAACGATGACAACAAAGCATTTCTGCTGGAACTGAAATGGAGTATTGGTGCCACCTACATGGCAGATAAATGAATATTTCATCAATCTATTTTTAGGGCCAGATTTCCAAAGAGAAGAAGATGCCAAGTTTACTGAGCATCTTGTTCCTGCAAAGATAGAGTTAGCAAATAAGTTGCCGATTGTCAGCTCTTTTGAAAAACTTTATTATTATTTTTTATGCTTACAACAGGAACTGAGCTACTTTAGGCAGGTTTCAAGGATACTTTTAAAGAGGCGCATATATATCTGTAATTTTGAGAAGTGGTTGTGGGTATTTTCCCACAAAGTAACCGCAATAGAAGGGCTAATTTACAAAAGTGTTGCTATGGAGGGCAAAACCAGTCAGAAAATACTCATTTACCATTTACTCCCCATTGTCTTCTAAGCTTGAGCAAACGTTCCTTCTCATGCAATGCATCTTTGTCTTTTTTTTTTTCCCCTTAGGAAATTGAGCCACTTTCTACAAAATATTGGGGTACAGACACTTTTTTAAAAAAAAATGAAGTTTAGGGGGGTCCTACATAGCTTCTTACAGGTAATTTTAGAGAAGAAAGATGCTCAGATGATGACTTCTTTACACTACTTTGCTATATGTCATTTTAATGTTATTCAGTTACTCTAAATAAAATTAAAGCCAAATGGAAGAAAGTTCTTGGTGCATACTTAGTGCATGAGCTCAGATTATTGTTATAGAAAATTTGGACCCTTCATTTCATTTTAAGAAAATGTGCTTAAGAATGACAGAAAGATCCTTGTGACTGTAGCTATTTCTTCCTCCTCCTCCTCCTCCTCCTTCTCCTCCTCCTCCATTTCTCCTTGCTTGTTTTTGAATTATTTGATGTTTTATGTGTTCTCCTTTAATCACTGAAATACCATTTTATAAATCAGAGGTGTGTTGCTTAGGTCATGTATAGCTGTTGTTTCCATCTGTAACCTTTTGCATGAGCCAAGTCATGAAAAACTGGTTGAAACTTGATACATGGAAGTGTGTTCATCATAATTGCAAGCTAAGGATGGGAGATGAGGACATACACGCAGGGGGGGAAATGCTGTGATGAAGAAGAAATTATATTCTCTCATCTGAATGCCATAGCTCAGCCTCAGAATCCAAGAACAGGTTGAAAAATGGGACTGGAGAAATTCCTGATTTCTTTTTGGGGGGAGCTTCTGCCAGTCAGTTTTGACCAAGAAATAAATTCTCTGATATGAAGGCAGCTTCCTACATTTCTGACTTCAAAACACACCATTTTTTTTTTATAAAAGTGGCCTTGGCTGGGAGTACCCATTTTCATTTGCATCAGAAAGCATACGTAGTTATTTCAATGTGGGTATATGTTGTATCTGTATCATTAATCAGCACCATAACACCTGGTTGTAGAACCTAGTTACTTTATGGACATGAAGTATAATTTTATTCCTAAGAATACTACAGTACAATGCAAGACTGGCATTTATCTAATTCTTGTTAAGTTAGGAGTTATATGAGATTTCCATGCTAGACTAGTTAAACAGGTTAACTGGTTATGAACCACAGAGTTTCATTGTGTCTTGTAAAAAGTCTAGGATGAAATGTTCCCTTTGATTTTGTTTTTTGCATATTTCCAGGCAGCTCATGGTAACTGAAGGATAAAGCATTTTTAAAGTTTTTTTTTTTAATGCAGCCCTCACAGAGATCAAGGTTTGGTTCTGCAAAGCAGGGTTTATTGTTACACCCTCCCATAATAACGTTCAGGTGAAAGCATCAACCACCTCTTGACATAGAGCAGGGCTACCAAACTCGCGGCCTGTAGGCCAGATGCGTTACATGCTGGCCACTCCCACACCTGGTTTAGTGAAGGGGGAAAAGTTGCAGTATGTCACATGACATCGCCATGACGATGTGAGTTTGACACTCCTGGCATAGAGGGTTCACTTGCTAAGTCACTCTCACCATTTGGTGGTATCTCCTAATTTTAAGCGATCTCCACCTATTGATTTTTGTTTATTGGAGAGAAAGATGAGACTAGCTTTAACAGTCTTAATTGAAATACTACTGCTACATTTGCCCGGCCATCTTTCAGTCTCTGCTAAATCATATCTTCCCCTATCATTATTTTTCCTCATTTTGCTAGATCATCCTCATTGTGAGAGATTCTGAGCAAAACAAAACACCCCACTCTCTCACACACACATACAGCCTCAAACAAAACCATTTGCATTGTGTTTCAAAGTTGTGCCAGACACTTCAAGAGAATAAAGTGCTATCAAAGTGCAAAGTGCTTTTATGGACCCAAACACCCTTGACACAAAAATATTATAGGTAGAGATGCTTCAGAAATGCTAGGTTTTGTTTTGTTTTGTTTGCACTGGTTTTGGCAGTCATCTCATGGTTTGTTTTTAAAATTAATATCTCTGGTCTTTACCCAATATGTGAGGACAACATTTCAGATGCAGCATTATGATCATATAGTAGCCAGTGGTGGTATACATTTTTCCAAATTGCACACTAACAGTCACTCATCTCATGTGGATCCTAGTTCTTAAGCATCAAGGAAAGCTTACTGGCTTTTGCTAATACTTCAACTTTGGGGATTTAACCTAAGTTATAAATTTGTTCACACTGAATGTCATTCCCTGAAATAGACTTTCCATGGCAGAGAGAGGAAAAAAACGTAAAAACTTGTGAGAAATCCTCTTCATTTAATGATTGCTGCTAAATAATATTTAAATAATTATTGACCCCCACACTGCTTGTATACATCATCAAGGCACTCAAGATCAGTAAAATAGAAATAAAAGTGCTTTTGGACTGATGTTTAGCAATTTTGAATCTTTAGGATAGAATTCTAGACAAGGTAGACTGTATATTCTGATGCAATTTCATGAAGGTACAAATTAATTGGAACACAAAGAGGATCCAAAAATGACATTTTGGCTTCAATCTTCAGCACTTGCTTCCAAAAATGAAAGTGCTACTGAACTAAGTTACTTCAGAGACATGTGTCTTTTGTTATATGTATACTTTGGTTTTAACTTGGCCTACATTCTTTTTCTAGGTGGAGACCCCTAATCTGGTTCTCAAATCTTGGATTTTCAATCACAGACACAAAGATCCATATACAGGAAAAAGTTTCATGTTTTCTTTATCATTTTTTCAAAATATTTGTTTCATTTCCAAATATAGATCTACATATAATTTAAAACTGTTCTAGAAATAGGTTCTTTCAGACAAGTTCTCCCATTGCTTTGTAACTTGGAACAGAGAGACAAAAGGAACAGGGATACAGAGCGAAGGTAGGACCAATGTAATGTCTACATCATCTCTGGGGGAAAGCAGACACATCCTGTGTTCTTTGGGTAAAGGTAGGACCAAATTGTCCTTTTTCTTCAGAAGTACATTTCTGTGTTGTATATCTTATGACGCATAAGTCATGTTCATACAACATGGTGAACCTGGTTATTAAATTAACTAGTTTTCAGGGTTTTGCACACTACATCGCATCGTAACTGAACCAGTTGACTGGGTTTGCATAACATTCAAGTCACAAAGACCAAAAGCCCAAGGTTAATGCTAACCAAGCTACGCTATGCCTTTAAACCTTTAATTTATCTGCTTAAGCATATTGTGCAATGCACACAGAGACTGAGATACTGATGTTTAACCTACACTGAGCTAGGTAACACAACTTGCTTACTGTTTGCACATTAGAAGGGCAGATATAGGCTACCTACCCTTCCAAAACCTCTGTGGGTTTGGAAATGAAAAGGAGAAAGAGCCCTTGAGATTCCTCATGATTGCTTGCATCAGTCAATGCACCCCTTTATTTTATTTTTTTCTCTCCCATTTCTACCCAGTCACTTTGCTGATAACAGTGGGTCTTTTGGCCCTCAGTCAGCGCAGACTTCCCAAACAACCAATCTTTGTCTGGTTGCAAACAAACATTGGAACCTTATCTCTAGCTCCAGACTAAGTTAAAGAAAATAAATAAATATTAAAATACATAAAAGACAAAGTTATGTTGCCTAATATTGAGAATGACCTGAAGAGGTTAAACAAATGGTCAACTGGCAACAGAGACTAATAAGTAACTAGGTAGTAACCTTTCTAGTACCTAGCATGTCACAAGAATGGTCTCTTGGAAATTAAGCCATTAGGCTGCAACATTTCTTTTGCTCTTTCCTTGCAATTTTCAGATTTCAAGATTCTTTACTTTATCCTACTAACGATAAAGGTTTTTTTTTTTCTGGAAACCCAAGCTGTTGTTTTCAGAGTTTGCCTATTTGCAGGGCTTGACATTAATCTTGAAAGCCCACTAAAACAATTCCTCGGTTCAATTTACAGCTAGCATAATTAAGGTGGATTTACACTGTGTCACTATCTCATGTTCCCCCATTCTAGCCCCTCTTCTGGTTTGAGAAGCATCCATCACACGATACTTCTGTGGGACAGCAGTTACATAAGACAATGCAGTCAAATTGTGGCTCTTCTGTTATTCTCCATCAATATCAGAAACCAGCCAGAAGATTCAAGCTGACTTCCATCATGTTTGGGCTTAATAAGCAGATCATATAAAACAACTTAAGCCAAATGTTTGTAACTGCAGATGTAGTCTTTTCTCATCACGGCTCTTGCAACTGGACATCAAGTTTTAGAAACAGGCTCTACTACCCTGAGTTTCACACTTGGTAGTAAGCTTTCTCTGTAGCTCAGACAAGACTTCTGGGATCCAAACCCTCTTTAATGAGGACATAATATATGTACACTATACAGAGTTAGTGAGCGCAACAACAAATACATTAAAAAAGATCTACTCTTATATACATTATTTATAAAAAGCAAATTGACCAGCCACCACCCCAATACAAAAATACATGTTTCTTATTATGTGCATTACAGTTATTAATCCCTAGAAATAATTATTGATTGACTAAAAAATTAGTTTAAACAACAATCCAACCATAAAATTCAGAGGATACAATATATAAATGAATGAGGCTTTTTTTTAAAAAAATGATTTTTGTAAGGTGGGGAAGAAAGTTGAAGATGATAAAAGTAAAATATGACTGAGATTAAGCTAAATGACTTCAACTCCACATACAGTCTGGATGAATATGGGGGTTAGTTTTTGTTCTTCTCTTCAGACCACCTTCTTAAGAGAGTCACTTAGAAATAAATTTCAGCTATTTGAAGGAAATATATTTGTTTAGGATCACAGATGTGATTCACCAACTTTTTTTTTTGTTATTGTTGTTACATAGAAATAATGCAGAAGAGGTTTAGTGTTTAGCGCAGGTCTTGCTGCACCAACTTCAGTGTGGAAATAAATACTCCACTATTCAAATGTCACTAAAGAATAACTGGATTTTGGGAATTTGCTAACGCGAGAGCAGGAGCAGGGAAGAACTGTTGTCCATGTCCTCCAGCTAGACTTAGACCAGGATTTCAGAGTGAAAATAGCTTGTTCCTGATGCAACAGTTTGCAATGTGTCCCATTTTGGAAGGTTTTTGTGTATGAATCAGTCTTTGAGACAATTCAAAGAATAAAGTTACTAGCTTTTCAAGGTGCAAATTATTGGAAGCTGCAAGAATCACAAGCCACGGCAGAGGGCAGTAAAGCTTCAACTAGTGCCTTTTATATACTGTGACACTAGAATTGACAAGCCACTTCAATGTGTCACATTAACTGAGTGAATGCTACATTCCAACATAGTTCTGTGACACTATAATTATCCCCCACCCTGCAATTCTGCTCCAGTTACTCCAGGAATGCCAGAAACATTATTGCTGAAAGTGCGCAGAAAGTGAATGTGCATAGAAAGTGAGGGATTTTGGTACTGTACCCCATACAGGGCCTACATGAAGTGCTGTTGTGCATAGCTAATAGCAGAAGAAAGCTACAGTCCTTTCACTGCCTAAGTGTTCTAACACAAGAGGTCCAGTGTTTTCCATCTCAGGCATTCCTGCAGGCACCTTATTTCAGTCTGAGATTGTACTCCCAGAAACACAGCTATCTGGTTAACTTTAGCTGAATATCCAAACATCCGACATGGAATGGAAAGCTAAGGCCACCTGTTCCGAGATGCCTATTCCATCATTGTGGTACCTGTATAAGCACAATTCTCCATGAATTTGTACACTACAGGAGAGCATATACTTTTGGAAAATACGATGCAGGAATGCTAAGTTTCTTGATCCAATACAGATCAATATTGGGAGGAAAAGTGCTGCTACTTACTAAGTTCTGAAATGTTCTGCATGGTGCAATTGGGTTTGTACAACACAAAAAAGCATGTTTTTATAATCCAGGGCAGAAAGTGCATCTTTAAAATCTCGACCAGAGTTTGACTTGAAGTGCCATCTATAAGGCAACAGGGAAGAAATGTATTCCATTTCATTTGCTTAGTATTGTTAATGAGTAGTTCATTGCTTCCTATAAAACCAGAGGAGCTACTCTTGTCTGATGAATGTTGAAAGGTATGAAAAATGTTCTTCAGGATTATGACAGAAGAGTAGGACAATTTTGCAAAAATCATTATCGCTTCTTGTTGCATAATAAGGATTATATATTAGGGCTAAGTACTAAACATAATATACATTCAGACTAGAGATGACTGTTTATACCTGGGAACCATCAGAGTACCCCTAAAGCTTCAAAATATTTTCACAAGTTACCGATGCAGCACTACAACTAGCCTCGTGATCTTCCTTCAAATCTTCTCAGAAAGAACCTATTGCATTTGTGTTTCCCTGTTGCAAAGACTAGGCTCTAAGTACAATGTAAAACAGGTATTAATAACAGGGAGGAAAAATGGAATTTTCCAGTCTTGGAATGTTATATCAGTTTTGATTACTATGTTTTTCATTAAAGTCTTCCACAATTTGAACACTCTAAAGTCATCTTAGCTTCATAAAATCCTGCTTGCCGTATGTCATCCATTATTCAGATGACATATACTTTTCTGTTCAAGGCCTTATAATTTCATGTTTTAAATCATGGATGAATCCTGAAAGCTAGTCTTCCCACGTATGATGTCAACTAAAAGTTTTAGTATTGCAACTCCCAGAATTCCCCAGCCAGCATGGTTCATTTGTGTAGCATCAAGTGATGAATAATTTTTTTAACATGTCCAATTAACATAGAATCTTAAAACTGTGATTATTGTTTCCCAGCGGAACAAACAGACAGAAAGTAGGCTTTGAAGACATGAACAATAGGACCATCTCCAATCCAAACTAAAGCTCAGTTCCATATAAGAAGAGAGAGCTACGTTGACCAATTTCCAGTGCCATCATCTCTTCTCTGCTTCAAATACCTCAGAATAATTCAGAACATGTAAATGGATCCTTGGAAACCAGTGCAAATCTTCACCCCATCACAACTGGTAGTTCGAAAGGCCTGTAGTTTGCCAATATGCCCCCATTAACCTGTCTCCTACTCTAAGACCTGCAGCTACCTAAAAAGCGGCAAGGAATTCATTGTAAAGGGCAGACAAGGAAACTGAACCAGTGTAAGGGAGAGAAAAAAGTCAGGCCTACCAAGTGACATTTGAGGAGAATTAACGATCTGTAGTTAGAGCTGGGATTGTGACCAATATTTTTTTTAAAAAAGGAAATAATATTATTTCTTTCTTAAACCCCTTTGAGTTTTAAAAAGCCTTAGCTTTTCATTCTGTAGCCTCAGTGTAATATTCATATAATATAAAGCTTGGCCCAAGTCAACCATTCAGTAGTGAGTGTCAAGTGAGAGCCCTACATCCAAGTTATTTAGCACAGTTGCTCCATTTTCTTCTGGTCCTGCTGACTTTTGAGTCCCCTCAATGTGGGCCAGCTGGACTGGACATATAGAACTGAAGATATACTGTGTATCATAGTAGCTTCCCCTCCCTTTCCCTTGAAGTGGGCTTATTTTTCCAGTTTATGTGCTCATTTAGACTTCTGTTAGCCTAGCCGATCCCAGACTTTGAGAGAAAATCAAATGCCCAGAGAGAAAGTAAGAGATTGGCTTCTGGTCTAGTCCGGCCTGCAGCACCTCTGGCTGTGTGAGTGTGAGGAATAGCACCCGTGGCTCAGAATGTAGCCAGGGATTAAAGAATGATACGGTACTAACACAGGGCAGGGGCAGGAAATGGATCCAAGCCAGTTGAGTCTCCCAAGGCTTCGTTGTGCATCACGGGGCTCCAAACGTTGCCTAGTGGCTGCCTCCACTCTTTAGGCCACCTGACATCCAGTCGATGATGATGAAGCTGAGGCTCATGATCATGAAGAGCACCCCGAGGCACGCAAAGAGGGATGCCTGCAGGGAGAAGAGACAGGAGGGAAGGAGAGTGTCACTCGCAGAAAGGAACCCCCAAATGGTGGAAGCAGAAGCGTATGAATGCGGGTCTCTTTCCTCTCCCAACAACTGGAGCAAGGAGAGTAATCTGGACACCCAAAGTCCAGACCTGGCTTTAATTTGTGCCAGTTGTTGTGCAACAAAATCGGGTTGGCAACTGATTCATAACAGGGAATGCTCCTACAGCTGTATATTGCTATACTTCACATAAGTTACTTCCCCCACCTCTCCAAAAATGAATCATGCAACCTTTATGGCTCAGCAGCATTGCAGCGAGGAAGCAAAGACTCATGCCTTTCTTGAAAATGGTGGTACTGCTCCAGATCTGCTCTCTTCTTAATAGTTATTTTTGAATAAAGAAATATTGCACATCCCCATATGGCACAAGTGATGATGGCATTGATATTTATGATGATAATTTATAAACCATGCCATCAGTTTGAAATCCAAAAAACTATCATAGCTTCCATAAATAACATGCAGGGCATATTCTCCTTGCCCCCTGCCCCCCAAAATACTGTCTAAGTTTCACTCTCAAGTAGATTCTCTAAAGCAGAAGAGCCTTTTTCTCATCCAGTAACCCATCCCTTGGGACTCTTCATGAATAACTGAAGTAGCCAAGTTGGACTGTTAGAGATTACATACCAGGATCTTGGGAAGGGATTTCATAGGTTCCTTGTCTTTGGGCATGATCCGGATGTAGAATATTGCTGGAAAGATGAATATCAGGCAAGGAGCTGAGGTGGCACCTGGGAGAGTCCAAGAGAGAACAGGTTTAGGATCTTCAGAAAATGAAACACTCTGGGCTTCACTTTTGTTCACTAATATATATTCTGGGAAAACAAGACAAGCTCTGACAACGGGACCTCTGGCCTTGCCCCTCATCTCTGGCAGAGTCCAGACCAACTACTGATTTCCCTTCTATGATAGTGTTTGAGTTTACAATCAACAGGGAAAAAAAGCAACTGATGAGCTGCTAGGAGCAAAGACAACAAAGAAGAGCCCTTTGGAATTACACGGCAAACAAAGAGGTTTAATAAGATGTCCTTGATCCTGGAAAAACAGAACAGTGAGGCACCAACTCGAGGAGTCCCATGGACGTTCTCAAAGGAGTATGGAATAATTATTGTCCTAATGCAATTTCTATTATTAGGAGCTTGTTTATTTAGGGAAGAACTTTGACTCTCCCTTGTGTATTAGAAATACTTTTCAGAAACATTTTTCAAAATAGAAATGAAGAATCCATGTTATGGTAATAGTTTGACACAGTAACTTTCTTATATATATATATATATATATATCCTTCCTTCCTTTTCTTTTTTTCCTGTCACTCTCTTTCTCACTTTCTTTTGCTTTTTGCATTTCTTTTCTTTTTTCTTTTTGATATTAGTTTGTATTATCTTTTAGCATTGTTAAAATCCTTAATAAAAAGTATCTGTTTTTTTTTAAAAAAAAAAGATTCCTGGAATGCAATACTTACCAATTAAGCCAAAGATTCCCAAGATGGAGGGAGCAAAAATAACAAGCAAATTAATAGATGTCAGCAGCAGAAAAGCAATGATAATGTGCCGAATCCAGCTGAAATCCTTCTCTGGAAAAAGCATCTGCTGGATTGCACGGCGTACCTGAAGAAAGACAAAGCAGTCAGATTCACTTTTTAGAAACATGGCAGAGTTCTTCACTTCACATATTTTAGGTCTGTCTTGACTCCTGTATCACTTTATCACAGCTACTTGAATTTATCCTTTTGCCCAATTGAATAGACTTCTGATCTAATGGCTTACTTTTTTTTACTTCAGTTCCCATTTCTAATTTGGTGGGCTCTGACAGCTATGACTATAACTCCTCCTTTATCGTCTACTAGAGCTTACATCTTGTATACTATTCTCCCCTGCTTCTATTTATTGCAGCGGTGCTATAGTTTTGAACAACAGGGGAACCTTGGTACTCAACGGCTTTGAAACTCATTGAATTCGGTACTCAACACATTTTGATGTGAACATTTTGTCCTTTGTCCTTATTGTTTGTTTGGTACTCAACGCACAAGCTATAACTTGTCAGTGTTGGCTGCCTTGTGACTCACTACGTTATTCCTTATAGGAAAAAATGTGTTTGGTACTCATTGTTTTTGGTACTCATTGCTCCTCCTGGAACCAATTAAAATTAACCAAGGCACCACTGTAAACCACAATGACTTTATTGATTTACAATCTAGACCAGGGGTGACAAACTCGCGGCATCACGGTGGCATCACCGGGACTTTTTCATCCTTTGCTAATTCAGACTTGGGTGTGGCCAGCGCATGACGCATCTGGCCCACAGGCCATGAGTTTGACAGCCTTGGCCTAGGCTGTCTTGATTTTTATTCCTATTTCAGTTACAAGAAGTCATGCAAGATAGAAATTAGATTTTAGATCGAGATTCCAATTTAAAAAACACATAGACACACACAACACAAAATCACATTTAGTCTCCTTCTGTCAGTTTTCTGACAGCAGAACTCACCGGAAAGAGAACAATGGGCACTGTTAGTGTCACAGCAATCAACACAGCTACTCGTACACACAAGATCAGCACATCAAGTGAGTCTACTCTGCTGTAGGTGTGAAGCAGCTCGGATTCTACCTGCCCTGTATAGGAGACAGCCAAGAACAGAATAGCAGCACTGATCAGGCTAAATATATAGCAAGTACTGTCTTTGCACAACACTCCCAAAATGTTTTTTTTATATATATAATTGAAGACTGTAGAGGTGTTTGTTGTTTCTAGAGGCTGCAATCATATGGCTGGTGGCATGGGCAACTTTGTAAAATACTAATTACAGTTTTCTCAAATGAACATGTAAGTAATTATATTGCACAACAAGGGAAACTTGATGTACTATTATGTCTTTGTACAGGATACAATGCAAGGATTCAGCATTCTTCTTTGGAGGTTCTCTAATGAAATGCATGAAACAGGCCAGTCCAAAGCATAGCTGAGAACACAAGCTTTGCAAAATGTGAAAGGATCACTACTTTATGGTGCTTTATAGTTCATTAGTGAATTGAGCATCCAAAGAACATATATATAATAGCCTGCAACTACATTCCAATGGTTAAGTCCTCGAGGGAATAAGACTGTAGCTTTAAAAAGGCAGTACTTTCTGCCCTCAGTACCTGCCTTTCTTCCATTTAATTAGAAAGCACAGAACACGGGATACATTGCAAACTTTCTGTTGGCTTGAAGGCTACCCAAGTCTTTGTAAGGTATGTTGATCGAATATTCCAAAATTGGCAAGAGAGGGATTTAAGAGATCAAATGGATGCCTAAAATCTCTACAAGGTTTAATATATATATCTTCACAACTCTCCTCCCTCCAAAATTTAAAAAGATCCAAATTCTGGGAGTCACAAAAGGGATACTGATGGGCTGAATGTGGTCCTCGGGACATACATGAACTCCTAGGGCAATAGAAAGGAACTTACCATAAAATGTGAGATAACCAAATAGGGCAGCCAGGAAGTACATAACATACATGACTGTGATGGAAATGTTGGAGATACACTGCATCTTCTTCTTAGTTGGGCTAAAAGACACACAAAAGTGCAATAAGCTCTTACCTTGCTATTATTTAAAAATACAAATGCTCAATGAAACTCAATTTTGTATCTAAAAAAAAAACTCTGAACCTTCACCCTGTTAGATAATATTACATGACAAGTCAAGGAGTTTAGATGGCATATATCTCACCAGTCTATTATGGAAGAGGGAGCAACATTTGATGAAAATCCAGAGAAACACTAAATGGTTTTTAAATTAAAATGAATTTCAGTTGCACAATCCATGCTATGAAATTGTAGTGGAAAACGATAGCACTGATTCTCAGAAGTGCAATTCTAACAGACCACAAAATACAAGTTCCCCTCTTGACTAATCAAGTCTCTTATGCATTTTTGAACAGATATTTGTCCACCTGCCTACTGAGAATCAACGTTCTGGGATGGCAGAAAAGATACATTTGCTCAACAGAACCAGCCAGTTTGGCCTTTTGGACTTAGAACTGCACGTCTTTCCTATGACATGGAAGGATGCTGTCCAGAATTTGCTAAAGGCAATGTACAGTAAATGTGCGCATGCATGAGAAAGAAAAAGAACAAATGTCTTAAAACATCATCTTTATATTCATCCTCTAAATTCAGTAGTCCGATGCCTACGCTATTTCTTCACTCGCAACACTACTTCAGTGATCTCAGCAGTGAAGTATTATTAACATATATACATACTTACTTTTTCAACTCAGTGTAGATAGGAAGGACTTCAGGATGACACACAAAAGCAAATGCCATGATAGGGATGGTGTAGGCTGTCTGCAAAGTTAAAAGAGTAAAGAGATGTTGGGGAAATGTCAGAGAAGCTTCTGCCTGCAAGAGTGATGTTGTTTTAAGCTCTCAACTATACTTATGCAAAGAGATTGCACACCCCCAAAAAGTGTTAACAAAGATTCGCAGGGAATTAAAAAAGTGGAGACAAATTCTTATACAATTGTGATTCCCAGAAACTCAGGGGCCTGAACCCCAATCTAGGTGTGCTATTGTGGCCATTCTTCCATTCACTTCATCAGACATCAGTAACCACTAAAGCAGGGGGCTCCAACCCCCAGGCTGCAACCCACTATCGGGCTACGGGCCATTCAGAACCAAGGCACAGATGCAGTAGGCAAGCACAGATGTGCACATAGCTCCACTTGTGCAGAGGGTGCACGTGCTGCTGCTTGCGCAAATGGAGCTGCACGCACATGTGTGTTCGCCCACTACTCGGAACCAATCTCTCTCCCACCCCCATCACCGGTCCACAAAGCCAGAAAGTTTGGAGACCACTGCACTAAAGGATGGTTATGCCACTTCAGTCGTGAGCTATTTCCAGGTCTCCCTTTGAGTCTTTAGCTATTTTATATTTTATCTCTTTCCTTCCTCGCTGTTACCTTGCTTTTTGGCTATATGGTTTTTATCCTCAAAATGGTTTCTCTACTTTTGTAAGTTTCCCCTTTGCTTTCCTCTTTTTTTTTAATTCTTCTTTTTTTTTTACTCTTTCATTAACAATCACATTTACATTTATTCCTTTTTCTACCTATCTATTAATTTCTTTCTCCTTTTGCCACTCCTGCTCCATAGTTTAGATCAACATAACCTCCCACCGTCCCAGTTAGCATGGTCATCTGGAGAATCTCCGACTGGAGAAGATTGGTTTAAATTATTTGTATCATTTTGCCTCTAGAACAACCATTAACATTTAATAATAAAATACCAGAAATATAGTAAACATCTGATACAATTAACAGGGCCTGATAATTATTCTCTAACTTAGACACTTCCTGGCCAAACCTCCTACCCACAATCAGCATTACCATGGCTGAAAATTCACACATTTCGATGGCACCTAAGTTGGAGAACGATATACATTATTAATTACTGCTGGTATCATCATGAATCCACTCATCTGACCTGAGACTTGAGTGTGAACAAACTTGGAGAGCAAATGTCTTCCTCTATGGCCTGCACAGTAGTGTGTTCATTTTGATAGCTGCTTGTGCTAATCAAGGTATAATTCAGGTCCCCTGTGTTGTTGCTGATCCGCTCAGGAAGTGGACAAGCAATCTGGAACTTTTTGTAAATGACCTGAGGAGGAAATAAAACCCTGTAAGTTCTCATCTGAGGAGGAAATAAAATCTCATAGGTTTTCATCAATACAAGGTTCTTCATTTGCTTGCTTCACATATTTTAATCATATTTTCATTGGGTGACCTCAACATTAGGCAAGAAATCAGCTATGTTGGATAGCTCTGAGTTATCTGAGGAAAGAATAGCTAACATTTGTGTACGAGTTTTTGATTGGGGGACTTAAGCATCAACGTACTTCATGGCATGGGATCAGTTTAACTGCAGAACTGCCTGTCTTCAATTATTTCTGTTTGTCCCATGAGATCTGGCTTAGCGCCATGCATTGGGTTCCTACTATGAAACAGTGTCTTCTGGTGGGACCCAGAAAGTCTGCCTTCTCTGTCGTAGCATCTGCCCTGTAAAACAAGATTTGCATGGCCCTGATCTGTTTGTTCTTCTGTAGAACCTGGTTCTTCCTCTGTGTTTTAGCCCAGAACATGGAAAGAACCCATACAGAACTAAAATTCTTGATTGAAATATGTGAGAATTGGTCTAGGTTAATTTTGTTCTTATTGTTATTTCTGTTATCCCATTGTCCTATTTTTCTTTTTATCCAGTTTTGAACATTTATTATACTGTATGTTATCCCAAATTTATTTCTGTGTTTTCAAGTTTCTGCAAATTGTAACTCACCATGAGTCACTCAGTAACTCAGTCTACTGCTATATAAAACAAACACAAGCCAACAAGTGTCCAAAGCCTTTGCCAGAATCTCTACTCCAACTGACTACATTGCTTTATTTTTAAAAAAAGATTAAAACAAATGAATAAGTGACAATATCGATTGCCATTGTTATAATTCCTCTCTCCAAGAATGTCTTTCATGCCTTTAGAAAATAAAAGGCGTGATTATTGGTCACAACTCAGTGCTTCATGTGGAAATATGCCTACCCTATCCAACAACCTCTTTTTTGGGAAGAGGAGAAGGAGGATCTCATCAATTTGTCATATGATAAACAGGCATTTTAAGACTGGCCATGTCCTTCTATGGAAAGGCAAGACGCTTGTTTTTTGAATGCATCCAAAGATGCTCTTAAAATATCAAAATCCTCCAAATAGTGTCCAAACCAATCCATGGTAGGAAGATGACAGGCACTAGGTAGGATTGTATTCAGTTTACATTATTATTAATATAAAAAGTGAGCATATTTCTGATTGGTTGAATGGAGATGGAATAGAACTAGAAATGATGTCTATGGAGATTCTCAATCATCCAGGTCATGGCTGTCCCAAAGGTGATTTTCTAAAAGGCAACTGGATTTTCTTGGTTTTTTTCCTTGAAAACATTTCACTTCTCATCCAAATAGCTTCATGCTTTTCTAAAAGGCAACTGGACTTTTCTTGTTTTTGTCCTTGAAAACATTTTGCTTCAAGAAGAACCTGAAGAAGCTTCTTGGCCACTTCTCACAATTTTATTTAGCTATTCTGGGGATGCCTCCAGTAGGTCATGTCGGCCAGTCAGAGAGGTCCAATACAAAAGTGCACATATCAGAGTGATAATATGTTAATACTAGAAACATGATGCCTTCCTATCTTATGAATCCAAATCTCACATTCCCTTGTCACAGGTCTTACAGACTAGAGTTGAGAAGAGTTAAAAAGAAATCTGGAAAGGATCAATTTGCCTATTGCTGCTATAACTTTTAAGAATCCTGGGAACTACACTTTCCACTGAAGTAACCACATTTACACTCTCACATCTTTGTATTAGTAAAACGTAATAACCGAGTTCTAAACATCGTATGTACTTTCCTATTCTAATTCATATTTCTCAAAACTCGCGATCTTGAAACCCACTTTAAGATTTGAATGATTTGACTTTAATACAAAGATAGCAGCACAAATATACAGCCTAAGGTTGTAAGTTCTGGTAAATCTTATTATTTAAAAAAATTATACTGTGCTTTTCTTTATAAAATAAACTTAAAACAGGTTCAATGAAACACAACAAAACTACTCAAATTGCACTTTAAAAAAAAGTTGCTGAATTCATTCACTTTTATTAAAAAAAAACCAGGGTAAAATAATACAAATTAAAATCAGGGAGACAGAACATTAACCCATGCCAAACCCTACTGAGTAGCTTGCCTGAGGCATCAGGCAAAAAGTAAATTAAATGTCTCCAAATAGGAGACATCACAGTGGAACTTCATACCCTGCACCACCATGTAGCTTGTAAAACATGCTAAGCTTAGGCAGCATGACATGTCTCCAATGTGTATCATAAAAGAGATTTACTTATATAGCTTCCTAAAGACATTTTACCATAATGCCATCAGATTGCCACTTTTTAAAACAAGAAGTAAGTAGCACAAATGCTCCGGTGACAATAGCACTACTATTTTTGGCAAGAGATTACAGCTACGATTATTTATAGGACTGGAGTGTTAGGAGGGGGAAAAAAGCTAGCAAGCCCTTTGGGATCATCCTTATTATAATCTAGGGCAAAAATTACAATTTGATTAGTTATGAATATTTTCAGTGCAGCATTTCCTGTAGGAGCAACTAGCTGATTTAAGCTACTGACAAAAGAGAATATTTGTAGCTCTGGGTTGAAATAAAGTGTCCTTGGTGCTCTCTGAGCTGTATTGTTTTCTTCCTGGCATTTCATTACCTAAACTAGGCAACATCGTGATGTTTCCTCATTTGGGTAATGAAACATCTGCAAGAAAACAATCAAGCTCAGAGAGTACCAAGGACCCCTGATTTAAACTAAAACCACTTCTGACTTGAAAATGTACAATAGCTTAAAGAAGAGTAAAAAATACTCCTTTCTCCAAGATTAGTAGGGACTTTGAAATTGTACTTTATTAGTATGCATACTAACATCCCTATGAGGGATCTGGTGCTACTTCCTGTCTTCTCCTGTTGTCCCTCACAATGATACAAAGCTTCTTCTCCCAGGAATAGATCAGTGTTTCTGACAAGGGAGTGAGAATGTAGCGATGCAACTTGCAAAGGCTGGAGGCAAATTGCTTGCGAGCTATTTACTGGGACAGTCTGCACTTGAGAAAGTAGCCCTGTCCAATTTTAGCGATGTCAAGAAATATAAAATCCTCCTCCTTGGCCTGATGACCCAAAAGGAAAAAAAATTAGGACCAGATTCAGAATCAGATACGGTATATCTGGCTTGATGGAGAGAGAATCTAGCAGAAATAATTACATGCAAGTAAAGATGCTTTTATAGTGAATCAATACCCTGAAGTATCACTCCCTTAGAAGCTAGGATAAAACACCTCTCCTAAGAAACCTGTTTTAAAATTTGATTCCATTTATTTAATCTGGATCTTCTTCAAGATGCAATTGGCACCAAGCATACTTTTCCTTCTCTGACTCTCTCCTATATTATCTTTATGAGATCCTTGTAAAAGAGATTAGGCTGAGATGTACTAGAATTGTTGTGAAACAAAGAAATGAATAAACAAATATTAATAAATATTAATAAATATTTAATAAATATTATAAATATTTAAACAAATATTAAATAAATATTTTTTAAACTAGGAAAAAGGAAAGACCCCCAAATAAATCCTTGAAAATGTCCAACCATGAAATATTTTTCATTAGATTTTCAGGTAGTGTACCTCAGACAAGTCATGGTAACAGAGCTATCAAATTTCCTCAGTCTTTGTGTTAGCTACAGCTCTTGTGATCTCTAACCATAGGTTGAGGCTGATTAAAAGTTGTAATCCAAAACATCAACATTGTTGTATTGAAAAGACTTGCATTAAAGTTTCAATGGAGCCCTCAAGCTCAGAATAACTTTCTCTTTCTTAATCCAACCCTTCCCATCAAGTTGCTATGTGAATAAAAGACACAGGGAAATGTATTTGCCACTCTTAAAAGATGGGCAAGATAGAAATTACATGTACAGGTAATCCTTGCTTAACAATTACTCATTCAGCAACCATTACAGCTTATGATAGTGCTGAACTAGAGGTACTTATGACTGATCTCATAGTTGTGGCAGTGCCCCTGTATTCACATAATTGCAATCCAGATGCTCAGCAACCAAGTCACAATTATGATTTTGCAGCATCCCATGTTCATATGATCACCAAATGCAAACTTTGCCACCAGCTTTTGACAAAGTCAATAGAAAGCTGGCTGGAGGTCACCAATACTGACCATGTGACTTTATACTTAATGACAGCATAGGATTCACTTAATAACACAACCAGAAGAGCTGGAACTGCTGTTGCTAAGCAGCACAGTCATCTAAAGTTTGTTTTACAATCTTGCAATTCCTGTTGTTAAGTGAGAACTACCTATATTTTCTAATTAAAATTTCAATTTTTTGCTCATTTTTCTGCAAGTTGATCATGTTGAACTCAATGGATCAAACTTCTGAATAGACATGAACAGCTTTCTATCATAAATAAATCTTACACAGAGTTAAAACAAGATTTTATAACCCATCATCATTCAAACGCACCGAAATGAGGAAGAAGACCATGCAGCTGAGAGAAAACCCACTGGCATAACCAAGATAACCTGGAACAAGAAAAAACAAAATATTGCAAGGGATCTGTAATGTAATTTGTAGATTTCTCTGTTGTGCTAAATTTCTATCTCTTGTTCTTTCTCTGTCATTCTTTCATTATTATTGTCTATAAGCCAGTCTAGCTATTAGAAAGTTTTGAAGCACGTGTTCCTGAAAGTAAGGAAGAGTGCTTTGCGTTTTCCATTTTGCAAAGTCCAAGATTGTCCAGTTCTAAGTAATACTTTAATTCTCAGAAGTAGATGGCATGAAGAGGAGCATTTCACTGGATGTGGTATTAGGGGTAATTCTCATGCTTTTTAAAAACACTTGGCAAAACAAAAGCCCTTGTTTTCATATAGTCAGCAATATCTGTGCTGCTTTTCCTGCTAATTCCATCTTTCACCGCACAGTCTTTAAGGATGGGACAGTCAAAGTGTTTGTCATCCTCATCAATGAGAGTTAAGGAGCTTAAGTAAACCTTACCCAGTTGTTTCATAAGGGCCAGAGGAAGGATAATGGTGACACTGACCAGGATTACCAGGTAATTTCCATTCAGATACCAGTCCCTGAAATGACACAGTCAAAATTACATCATTTGTAGCCACTTGATCTCTGAGTACCATGAGGTATCTCTCCAAACTAAATGCAGCCAAAGCAAAAAAAGCGGACAGGTAGAACAGTTAATGCAATTAAATAATACTAATGCGTTAAACAGAACTAATATGTATGGATACACAGAATGTATCCTCACTGTCACATTAAAACACTTAACTTATGTAGGCTCTTGGTGTGTGTGTGTGTGTGTGTGTGTGTGTGTGTGTGTGTGAGATTCTTGGGGGTTACATGGTACCCTTCTATAGTAGGCTCTTTTCTAGAATCATACAACAGGATTAATCTCTCTGTGACTAGTAGACTATGGTTGCAAATACTATGCGACAGTAGTCTTCCTATATGGATCTAATCAGTCAGACTATTCTTTTAATTAGAACAAAATTACCAACATCAGCTCTTCAAATTTAGGCTGAGCTTTGCCAGCATAGCTTGAAGAAAAGGACTAAATCTTGAACCTTTAGGACACACTGTATGGAACCCAGCCACTGAATCATGACACTTCCTATATTTTGAGAGATTTCTGTTTATCTATCACCTATCTACCTATTTATCTATATCTATCCATCCATCCATTTCTCTCCCTCTCTCTTTCTCTCTCTTCCCATTTGTCTCTAACCCGAGCCCTTGAAACTGTAATCCAAATCTAAGGAAACCTTACCAAGTTTCCTTCCAAAGAGAGGTCTAAGGCAAGGCCTAGTCTAAAAGCACACAAGGAAAAGCTCTGTTTAGCATTTCAGTACCTCACATATTTCTCCATGAGGCTAAGGACAAAAAAAGGAAACATTATAAGCCAGGAAACCAGAAATTCTGCATGACTCATGTAATATTTAAAGACAGATACATCTGGATATGTACAGGCTTAATTTTCATAATCCAACAAAGAGCACTATTTTTGGAAGGGAATTTTATATTAACTATTTTATTTTATGGGAGAAGCTTTGGGATTAAAAAGAGTGGGTGTGGAAGCTCATAAACAAATGAAAGGCATTTCAAGCAAGCAGAGATAAATATTTAAGAGGTAGGAGAGGGGGACTGGTTATAAGAATTTCAGAGTATAAAAAAATCCTTGCCCTGTATCAGGAAACTCCAAAGTCTCCTGAAAATAAGCCCTGGGTCTTTAGTCTTGAATGGCACTGTAAGATGCAGTTTAGAAGGCAGAACTGTGGCTCCTTTGGTCTTGGGCCATACAAAGGCTTCTCATAACAAAAAGCAGTCCAAGAGGAACCATGGCAGGCTCTAAAAGGATGCTGATCTTGTCCCCAGTTTACTCTTACAACCTGTTCAGGTTGAGTTCCAGAAACTGATCATATATAGACCTCAAAAGGTGAATCACCACCTATTTTACCCATCTTGTTTCCTTAGAAGCTAAACTCTTGACCTTCTTCCATTCTAAAAGTCCTAGTTTGATCTTTAGCCTGCTTTTAGGATTGGCTGTAATTAAAGGTCACCCGGCACAATTCTTCTCCAAGTACATGCCGATATCTCTGCTGAGCTTGTGATATTCAGCTCTGTAACTAGGGACAGTCCAAATCCAGCTAAAGATACACCTGTTTTAGAATGATACCCCTTGCCCCTCATGCAATAGTGCTCTTAAAATACCAATGTTTTCAGAGTTGTTGGGTACACACACTGTGCATTACAATAACTGAGCACACATGTTGCACTACCTCATAAATCACAATCCAATCCCACAATAGCTGGAGTCATACCACAGTCTAAGCCAAAACCAAGCCAAAACCGTATCACTGTTTAGGGCAATACAAGAACCTTGTCACCATTTTCAAGTTTCTTCTTTGTAGACAACATG
Organism: Pseudonaja textilis; assembly: GCF_049901715.1. NCBI lineage: Eukaryota > Metazoa > Chordata > Lepidosauria > Squamata > Elapidae > Pseudonaja > Pseudonaja textilis. Next base: position 62,890,614 of record NC_141991.1, on the reverse strand, counting down.
TGCTCTGCTCCTTTAAATAAGATTTTCCAAGGATAATGAAATATTCTATTCTGCTGTCATGCTGGCCACGTACGTTTTCAGAGTGGCCCAGTCTTGGGACCAATGCCAGACAAACAGACCGCTGATAACACAAAATGTCTTGGATGTATCTCACACTGAAGAAAAGAAGCAAACATGATGGTGGCTTTGCCCTTGTCATGTCTCAGAAGGCCTAAAGAGGAGTGATACATTTTCGGGTCTCAGATGGCAACTCATATATCCAAGGGAGAGGATCTCTCGCTGCCTACTGCTATACTAATTTCCCCGGCTAACCCTTCCACCAGGAGGAAACATTTCCTTGGGTTTGCTAGGGGTGGTAGAAGGCATGCTGAAGCCCAGCCAGCCCATGAGCAGAAACACAGATCTGACTAATACATCCAGGGCAGAAGGAAGTGGAGCATCACGCGTGGATTGGAAGTTCACTTTGGTTTAATCCTGTGCAGAGGGTTTATACAACGTTGGCGTCAATCAAAAATAGTAGTGGCTTAATGCTGTGAAATCCCTGTAACAGATTGTCCAGAGGAGATAAATCTCTGTACTACTAAAGAGATGTTAAATGGAGCTGAACCACAAGGAAGGAGAAGGTGGGGAAAGCAGAGAGCTCGTGAATAAAGACGAGAGAGAGAGAAAAAAAAAGAATATTTGAGAGGCAAGAAGGGAGGAAACGCACCCAAATGTACCATATGATTCAGGTATTTCTGCAGTGGCATTTCTCCCCACACTCCATTTCTCTATGGGGCCTGGACTAACAATCCAAAAGTAGTTTTGTAATGAACCAGCCTGTCCTTTTTGCTTTGCTGCTTCCCTCTGGCTGGCCACCCAGTTTACAGCTATCACCTTGTCTCCACTGACCATGCAAAAGACTAAGAGCTGGGGATCAGGATCAGATAATAAACGTAATTGGCACCCACCCTGGAGACAATCTGCACTTAAATTGGAGAGACATAAACAAAATAGGCAGAGCAGGGATATTAAAAAAAAATTCTCCCTCATGTAACTGACGGGACAGAAATAAATGACAGGACAGAAATAAATGAAATTCATGCAACAACAAGCCACAGTGTGTGTGTTTGTTCAAAGCTTAATATATACGAATTCAGCCAATTGTATTTTTTTTTTTCAGTGCACTATAGCCAAGCACACCATGCATTGCTGACATCACGCCCTCCTTAGGCAGAACAATGTGAATATGGCATATAAAGAACACGTAGAAAAGTAAGAGACAAATAGAAGACCCAGATGGGGATACTTACGTTGTTTTCTCTTCCAGGGCGAGGAAGGTCTGGATGACCAGAGGGAGTTCAGACTTCACAATGTATAAGTAGCTTGACATTGCTGAAGAAAGAGACAGAAGTTACCAGAGGACAGAGGCCGCATAAGATCCAGAGGGAAAGTTATTTAGGAATGTATTTTTGCCTGCATGATTCTTTCTTCTACATTGTTTTCTAGGAAATCTAGGTAAAAAGGCTTTTAGAATATTTGAAAGGATGATGTGAACATGAGCAGTTTCTTCTTACCTCCAATGTTTTGTAGTGTTATAGCAATGGCAGCTGCCAATTTCCCTGGTGTCCCAAAGGCTCTGTAACCCAATTGCTCATAGGCTCGGATTCCTACGTGATACCAAAAAATTAACAAAAGAAAAATGGCATATGAATGGACCCACACCATTTCAGTGACATAATGAACCATGTTTTGGACTGGGCCCTTGGCTCATAACAAAAGTAATTGGAATAAAAACAGCAGCCGTTCCTGCATACATGGCAAGCACTGCAAATTGCATTTCTAAAATAAACCATACAAAATTGACAGAGATTTATCTTAATCGCTATCTTGATTGGTTTTTATTATAGTGAAAATTTCTTCTCCACTGCTTAAGTGGAGAAACAATTAAGGCGTTTAGCAAAAGTACTGCTGGAGACTAAATGTAACCTTTGGGATGAGATTAAGAGAAACCACCAGCTAAGTCAGATTTAAGGAAGTTGAACCAGCTCTACTATTAAAGCAATTATATCCTAACAATCTCCTTTTGTTTAATTTTAATTAATTTATTAATTTTTTATGCCACCCATCTCCCCTACAATGTGACTCTGGGCAGTTTGTTCCCTAGCTTTGGGAATAGACTTACCAGATCACAGCATGTAGACCAGGGTTGTCCAACCTTGGCAACTTTAAGACTTGTGGACTTCAACTCCCAGAATTCCTCAGCCTGGGAATTGAAGTCCACAAGTCTTAAAGTTGCCAAGGTTGGACACCCCTGATGTAGACATACAACTGGTTGAAGATAGAAAAGACACTCAGATTTGAGTTTGCTAAGAGGGCATCAATGCAATTGTCCACAGTTCTACTTATTTATTTAGCAGTTATTCCATCTTTTGTCCATCATGGAATTCAAGACAGAGTAAATGGAGTCTCAGTTGATCTTCTAGCTGAGTACTTTAATTTAGTCACAGCCAGATGCCATATCATATAGCACAGGACTGGCTGAACTGAATCCCCTGTGTGTTTCTCAGCAGGTTTATCACACTTACCAACAATCCCTGATGATTTAAGCAGCAAATGTATAGAATAGCTGGACAAGAGAGCTACAGTAGTCAAGAGGAATCTAGGGGGAAAAAAGAAGATATTTATATGATTAAAGAACTGGGATAATATTGGACAAAAAAAATTCAAGAAGGTATCTCAACTTCTTTTATAGCATAGTGGACAAATCCAAAAGGAGAGGGTGTGGTCTTCTAACAATTTTCTGAAGCCAGAACCAGAGCATATCTCAATTACTTTGTCTTTTTTGTGAAATAATTCCCAAATTTTATCTAATTCCAAAACCAGTCTCTAATTTCTGAACAGGGTATCTGGAGCTTTTAAATAAGATATCACAGAAGGGAAGTACTCTATCAGTGATCATATATGAAGTACCCAGGTGGCTTTCTTCAAATTCAAACTCCTGTCCTGGATTTATAACTATGTTGGACTACAACTCCACAATCCATAACCACCCTAATCAATTCCAATGTCATTAGAGTTCCATACATTTGCATTACATGAGGCTGGAGAAGGCTCAAGAGTAAAACCGAAAGGAAACAAAATGTACGGTACTTATTTCTACGATCAACAAATGGTGCAATTCTTTAAACAGAAACCCAAAGGTTAAGAAACAAATGCACACTTACTGCCCAGAAATATGATTTAGTATAGCCTTACCATCTGATTACTTTATTTACTCCATCCTACTTGATAAATTCACAGATAAATTCACAAAGGCAGGGCATGGAGAGGAAGGTACAGTTTCCTAAGAGCATTAACTTAATATGGGAATTATTATGTACTGGCTCCCCTGAAGATGTGCATACAAAGCAGGAACAGTGGTATATTTTGAACTGTCTTAATACAAGTGTGTTATGTAACCCTTTAATTTGTAAAAGGTGAATTAAGTCTACCCAGAGGATAATATATTGGGATGGAAGCCAGGAAGAATACAGGGCAAAACCCACACCCATGCACGCATGCACACTCAAACAGCTGGAAAGTAATTCTCTCCCAGCATTAGTTATCTTACATCTGGATAGAGATTTTGTTCATTCAAGACTGAACTATTGTTTCAATCATTGAATTCATCACTTCAAGAGCTACCTCTCAACTAATTATTTACCTCCACAAATAAATGACATCCCAATAACTGGAGTCTAGTTAAGTACACGTTGCCATTATCAAAAAGAGAAAAAAAATAAGAAGAGCTCCAGAAGATAACGCCCCTATGCTAGATTCAGATTCTATAGTATAATCACATGATGGGAATATTAAATGACCATATTGAAAGAAGCAAGGCTGTTTTGAAAACTTGACAATGAACTTTGAAATTTTTTATGGGTATTAATTTTTCCAATATCCTGTTTCACATCCTTCCTCCCTAGCCAGCATATTGCTATCACCACACATAGAGATGAAAGGAAGCGAATTGTTGCCCAAAGAGGCAGACAAAGAAAAATGCATTTATGACAATATATTGTATATTGCTAAATATTCACTAGATCAGATCTAAAACAGCAGGATTTTCATTCAAATTTGAAAGTAATTAGAAACACAGTGAAAGAAAAAGCAATGTTGCTGCCATGGCTACTTCTTGATATGCCCTTAACTTTGTATGAGTCGTCCCCATCCTGGCATGAAGTAGGCTAGAAATGATGGGTACGATTACTCAATATATCTACAATTAATTCTTCCAATTATAGTGTAAATTTAAAAAGAGTCTTGCTCTAAAGCAGAAGTGTCCAAAGGTGGAGGTCAGAAAAGTCAAGGTGGCAACCACATCCATGAAATGAAGGGCCCACCCTTTTGTTATAGGCTTGGGTTACACCGTCATAGGAACCATCTAGATATTTTTGATGCCTCCGGCCCAATACTCCGAATATAAAACATACTGGCTGGAAGTACTTCAAACTAAACAATCTGATTAGGTATGGAGGGAACCCCACCTGCCCCTCTTTCAAAGTCCATTTTTCCAACCCAATTTTATAAGGAGGAGGGGCCAGCACAGGGATGCCTATTAACACCTGTCCCTTCACAGTTTCCCAAGTGCTTCTTCTGAATCTCAGCCATGATGAACTACAGCTGGTTTTATTTTTGTCTTTTAACTAGGGATTTAGTCTAATTTATTTGCATTTCTAAAAACCTTGGCATAAAGAGCTCCAGAGAATGTCCACAAACTTCTGCATGAGCCACAAATCCAGACTGGACAGAAATGACACATAATTGCCATCTCTTGACTAAAATGGCTCCTGGAGTTTTCTATCCTTGGGCCTTTAGTGTTATTGGAGTATAATGTCTAATACCCCAGTTATCGCTGCTGATGGTCAACGTGATGAGAACTAGAGTAGTACAAGAAGATTCACGATCCCAAGTTTGAATTGCTACAAGGCAAACAGTTGTAATTTCAGCCCCCACTGAAATGGCAGAGCCTTCCTTCCAGAAACTGGCATGTTACAAAGGCAGAGAAAAGTGTTTCTGGATCAGTTTTTCTTTCCGTGAATCTCTGTCTCAGCCAGTCCATGTACAATAGTTGAGAAGCTATTGGACCTACTAAGCCTTGATGGCTTGGAAGAGGGGTAAGCAACTTTTGGTATGAAAAGTCACATTCCCCTATGAAATGTAACTCTGCACAGGAATATTAAATTCTTGCATTTCTTCATGAGTTGCCTATAGAAAGGTTAGAAGTGGGACAGCTGCAGGCTGAGCAATCTGCGTGACAGGGTTCACAGTATGGTCCTCTTGTGGGCCACCAAGTGAGAACATAGGAGATTTCCAGACAAATACACCCCAGGGATGTTTTAAAGAAAGGATAGTCAACTCTATGGGATGCTCACAGTCCAAAATTATGATCAGCTACTAAAATTAGTAGGATTCCCTGAAGGACAGGGAATGAAAATGTCTGTTCTCCAGAAGAAGGCCTTCTAGAAAAACTGGGGGCTTCATCGTTTTTTGCTTTGAGAGTGACATGAAACTTTCCTGGTGAAAGAAATGTGGCTTGGCAGATTGAGGACAGGCATGCCAGCACTATCCCTAGCTGAACTTTGTGGCTGAACGCAACCAAAGAACAAAAGCAAGCTCTCTGCAGGGTAGCTGCGTGATGCTGAATTGCTTCCCAGAACCTGGGAGGGCTTGAGAGCCCATGTTTTGCTCTTCCCAACCAGAATCTCAAACCAAATGAGAAATCAGCCCCAGGGAGCCTCGGAAGCCGAGAGCGGATCGCTTCACTGAAAGCATTTCACTCCTCCCAACATGCAGTCATTCTCATCCCTGTCAAGATGCAAATAATACAGATGTCTACAGGGTGCAGACAAATGGAAGAACAGGAAGTCTTGGGGGAGCGGGGGAAGCATGCATGAAGCATTAATAAATCCAGGGCTCTGAGCTGGATCGAGTAGTGGATGGTTCAGAGAGTAGATTTAAGATGGAAGAGGGTGATGCAACAGCTCTGCACACAGACCCTGGTGCTGACCCCAGACGTTTTGGCCTGCACTTTGGTTTGCATGGTCAACAAGAATGGTTACAACCCAGGTTAAAATTACTGTAGAGAAAGGAATTGATACAAGCAAGAAGAAATCCATTGAGGCTGGTGACTCTTAATGCTGCGCCCCCAAAACAGAAGGACGAGCTTTATATTTACATAGAAAGAGATAGCTGAGTTGATTAGGAGCTGGCCCTGTCCTCCATCCCATTAACTGCTCAGGGTGAAATAGCAACTCTGTGTCTCTACTTCATTCACATGCCAGAGATAAATGACTAGCAGAGGCAAAGCAAAGTAGGTAGCTGTATTACTTTTGGCTACCTTGCAGTTCGGGAAGGATTCTTATCTTTCTGCAGGGATTCTATGAAGTAACAGAAGTAGAACCCATCCATACAGTATATCAAGATGGGAGTCATTCCTCAAATATCTTTTGCAATGATCACCCTCCCCGCACTGTTCTTTTCTGCCTCCCGTTCACACAGGCACCTTCTTGTTCCTTCCCATCCATGCCATCCTAATAAGGCTTTGATTTCACTCAGGATCATGCGAGGTGTTACACAGAGAGCTCCTGGAGGCTTTGTTCTATGAGCAGAGGCCTGCTGACTTTGTCCTTCCCTTCATTGCAGAGGAGCATCCTTTGTGTTCTCTGGCATCAACTCCCACTCCAAACCATCAATAGACTACAGTTCTGTTTGTCCCCAGACTAACCTGCTCCAGCCCACCTTAATTTCCCACATCGTGGGAACCTAACAAACCTCCTTTGTCTTTTCCTTCCCAAGCCTTCTGTACACTCAGCCCAGCTGATTTTCTGACTATGAGAGTTCCATTTGCCAATAACCTTAGCTTAGGGTCAACTTCTGACAACTTTCCCATTCATTAATGTATAAATAAATGATCCACTATCGTGCCTACTCTTAAGCTAAATAGTTTCTTGTAAAGGCAAAAAACATAAAATGATGTAGTTATATTTGGCCAGCTTGTATGTTTATGGAGTTTCTCAGTCATCCAGGTCATGGTTGTCCCTAAGGTGTTTTTTTCCAAGAGGCAACTGGACTTTCTGGTTTTTCTTTGAAGATGTTTTGCTTCTCATCCAAGAAGCTTTTTCAGCTCTGAGCTAAAGAAACGTCTTGGATGAGAAGCAAAACGTCTTCAAAGAAAAAAACAGAAAGTCCCGTTGCCTCTTGAAAAAAAACCCCACCTTTGGCATGGTCAGCTTGTATAATCTCAGATCCAAGGGCATGCCACTGGATCATAAGTTCTCTTAGCCGCGGGCTGCAATTGCAATTGTGGCTGTCCCACTCGATCTGGGTTGGTTTGGTTTAGTAGCTATGTTTCTGAGATTATGACAAGAACAGGACAATAATTGGAATCTCATTTCATTAGAGTAAGGCATTGGTCTAACAGACTTTGATTTAACAGACTTTGGATAAAACGGGGGAGGGGATCCATTCTGACATTTCCCAAAGTAATGGACAAATCCACTGTATCCCAAGTAATCAGGACAAGGCTATACGATAGTCCTCCCTGGCAAGGAAAAGCTACCAGACGAGTAACATGAGGACCTACTTTATCAGGCAGTATAAAATTCCCTGGAAAACTAGTATTGTATATAGAGCAAACCAACAAGAGAGCTGCACAAGCTACCCATAGATTTCAGAACAGTACAGATCCTCCAGGAAGAGGGTGTCCGGAATTCCCACAATCAGCATAACCTTTCAACGCATTTGGGAACCCCCAAATTTGGAGAGCATCTGGCTGAGGAAGGAGAGGGTGGATTCCTCTCTAAGCTCTTCAGATGATGAGCACAGCACTTACAGAAAGAGGAGGATGCCAGTGTTGGCCATAGCATATGCCAGCCCAAGGATCCCACTGCCCATGATGGCATTGCTGAGATTGAAAACAGACATCCCAAAAGAAGTCTTCCCTTCAAACTGAAACAAAAACAAGAGTGTGCATCTGAGAGAGAGTTGTATGCCAGCATAACACTTCTCTGCCCTGGGTCTATGCACTGTCCTCACCCCTGGGGCAACAAGGAGTAGAGCATGGTCTACGCTAGCAATCTTTCATCTTTTGCTGCCCATGTTTCTTATCATGAGCTTTAGGAAGAGGGCATCCCTATGCAACATCTGCTTTGAAATCCTGGTCCCTCTGGACTATAAAGTCCAGGTGAGCTTCCTTATACCCCCTAAAATTGTTCTGCAATTCCTTTTTTCTACCGGCTGTTGAGAAAGGTGAACTCTGTTTTGACCTAGCCCCTCTCTCATCCCAGAGCTTGAGAGCAATATTTCTCATATTAGAGTTATCATAGATACATGTCCTTCCATTCTGATTCACTTGCCTCTGGCTTGACATCTTCTGGGTAGGCAGAGCAAGGGGGAAAAGTCTGGTTTGGGTTCAGAGGCTATTTGTTGTAGACTAGAAGGACACACAAAAAAAGGATTGCATCCTTCTTTTAGGAATGGATTTGTATGGCTGTTGTCCAGACCGCCTGCAAAATATGCACTGGTCTTCCATCTTTTCTGTTAACAATTTCCCTGGAGATGTATTTCTTAGTTATCAATGAACATTCAAATTGCAACCATCAATCCAGAACAATATACCAAAACTTACATCAGTGAAATGGGTCTGTTTCTTTTCAGCACCATGTGGAAGAAACTCCTCTATCTCGGTTACATTTGGCTGGTTCTCATCAAATCTGCCACAAGATAATAATGGGAAAAAAACTTTATTTAAGCAGTCTTCCCTTAGAAATCCCCCCTTTCCCAGCTCTGGCTCAAGGGATTAGTATCAGTGGTCATAGTGCTGCAGAATTATCTCTTCTTTCCTCAGGGTCTGCTTCTTAGACATATACTGAAAAGGAATAATCTTATTAAGGAGTCTTTTCACACAAGTCTAACACCATCTCTATTCTAACTTTTGCTATGTATTCCCAAAGTTCCTTCTTATTTTCCAGAGGGCAATATCGTTTATGAAAATAGTTTCAAATATAATGAAAACATAGATTGAATAAGCCTTAAAAACCTGTGTTTCAAAATTCATTTTTGCTTTTCAAAAAATAGGATGCCATGCTGGCTTTTACAACACTATATTTACCAAGAACATATTGGATGTAATAAACTCAGCTTCTTGTGCTTATAGGAATACTTCCTATTCAGGAAGAATACTTCCTATTCTTAAAAAAAAATTAAAAAGTTTACCGCTTCCTACCTACCATGTAAAATAGTGCCAGCAGAATCTTGTGTTTGTCCTTAATAAATGGTCCAAAAACTAGCAGTTAATTTAAACACAGACTTTAGCCAATGTTTCTTGAAAGTTCTAGACAGCAGCAATACAAGTATTATCTTGGGTTTTACAAAGACAATGTAATGCATTTCATGTGTTGGAAACAGCAGCATTCCTGTCAGTTGTGTATCTGATTGCAAATCTGAAAGTACCATAAAATCAATAGAAAATGCATTTATTAGCTGGCTAAATAGAAAGTCCCAAGACTTCCATTATATCCGTCTATTGATTAGGTAAATCAGGATTTACTGCTGTTATGAATGTTCTTCCTCTGCCAGTCAGCAGAACTCAGACATTCCCCATAGTGTCCCTCTCATGTAGAGTGCACGCCAAGATGCATAGCCAATGAGGAGTCTAGTTCTTTTGTCACATAGACACAGAGAGGTACCTAGTCTGTTTGCCGGGGGGGACGGAGGAGGACAAGAAAACAAAACAGAACTGTTTAATGAAATGGCTGTCTCTCATAATGTAGGTAAAAGGTTCAGCTAACAGTATTGAGTTAAACTGAACCTTTATTTACCACACTGTACAAATATTTCACATTTTGTAATATACACACTACACAATGATGTGTACTTCAGTACTTTAAATATATCCTCAGACTGAACAAGAGGAATAGCTTCTCTTCAGAATCTGTCTGAGTAGTAATAATCAGTGTAAAGTTTTATTTATTTATTTGTTAAGATTTGTTTGCTATACATTTCGCCTCATTTTTCCAATATTTTTCTATACGTTCAGTCAGAAATGCTCATTGGTAGCAGAAAAATGACATTTTGTGGTCTACCAGCACTATTACATCTATTGTAAATTTTCTGTTTTAATCACGCTTTTCTTCCCCATATTTTGAATGGTGTGTAGTTGATCTCTTTCATTGCTGAATGCTGGTATTTTGGATGTTCAAAGCATAAAAAATACGATATGTATAGTTTCTCCTTTCTTTTAATAAAATACGATATGTATAGTTTCTCCTTTCTTTTAATAAAATTTGATTTTATCTCCGATGAGTTGGTTTGCCTTCTCAAATGGGGAGGAAAGGTTAGCAACAGAAATTTTGTGATCGTAAGTTGAGAACTACCTGTACTGAGCTAGTAGTTCAAAGTAGGCCATGGGGCTGAAATGTTAAGATCAGCTGAGCTACATTCCGGTTCAGTTCCCTACCTTCCATTTGATCTTGCTTTAAATAATGAATCTATAATGCTGTATTTACTTGGGAGTTTTGTTTACTCGTACGTTTGGGGTTAAGAGCCAGATTTGTACAATGGTTATAAGGCATCAGACTAGAAATCATAAATTCTAGTCCCACTTTAAGGCACAAAGCCAGCTGGGTTTTATCTCAGCCGTAGAAGCCATTTCTGAAAAAAAAAAAAACCTTGCCAAGAAAATTGCAGGGACTTGTTCAGGCTGTCTCCAAGAATCAGGCTTGACCAAATGGAAGAAAAAAAATGTTCAGGGTATCTGCAGGTCACTAATTAGGTGGCAGCATTGATCAGGATGACAACCTAGCAACGTTCTGTAATCATGGGACGAAGGCAGATTAAAAGAACGGAAGTGGAAACAGCAGCACAAGAGTGAGTGGGTGCTAATGGGCAAACATTTGTGGCTCAGAGAGTGAAGTGACAGTCATCCCATTCACTACAAAAGATAATCTTATATCCACGACAAGTGCATTAACTCAATCCTGCAATCTGAGTCAGTCAGATAAGCCAGGCCATGCAAGTCACCTCACCTATCATTTCCTATGGAAGAGGTATTTAATACTGAATGTTTTCCATTTGGCACCATGTCTATCATCTCTGTTTGGATGGGGATTTCTGTAGAGTTCATTTCTTCCTTTTGAGGTCAGTAGCTTCCCTTCTCTAGCAAACAGTTTTCCAACAAGTAGCAGATGCTGGGCTGCTGAGAGGTCCTGTATCTGCAAAGAGAGAAAGAAAGAGAGAGGGGGAGAGAGAGAGGTCAATATCTGGAACTTGTTCTCACAAAATAAAGGGGATAGGGGAGCAGATATGCCCAGTTTGAGGAAGATATTCAGATAGTGCCATGCAACAGCTCTCATCATTTTGGCACATCATTTGGCCCAACTCTGTTGGGACATCACCCTAGAGTTCCTTGCCAGTGTTGGAAATGCCTACCTGAAAGGTGTCCAATAGAGTAAGACTAGTTTATACAAATTGGTATGATGGACTTGCATATAATATTCCATCTTAGCCAAAGGAATACGAACTACAATTACTCTATAATGCGAACTATATCACATACAGTCCTCTGCTGGACCTATTCTCCAATGTTTCTGCTAAATTGAGAGCACCATGAACTGAGACAAGATGAATTTCTATCTGATATGTGCTAAACTACTCAAATAATCCCAGATGACTTTGCTGAGCGTCACAACTTTAAGATATTGGACCAGTCAGTATCCCACTCATCTACTTGCTGGTGTGTCTCTTTAAATATGAATTTTAATAGAGATTTTTAGAGAAATAAGACATGGCATTATAGAAAGAAAAGTTAAGAAAAATAGAGAAGATAAAAAGAAAAAGTGTGGAAAACAATATACATAGAAAAGGAAAATTAAAAAGAGACCTTGAATCTTCTTTGGAGCAGGTAACAGTATAAACACAGTCAATACCCTTCCTCCCTCTAAAATCATTTTACGTAATTTCCTTCTATTCCACATTCAACTCTTTCAATTAACCAATCTAGAAATCACTATTTCCATTTTCAACAAAAAGTTTCCAGTCTTTTAAGAAACTACTATTGTTTTATCAAATGGGTCTATTTTCACTTTTGTCACACATTTTTACATAATCTCACACATTTTTTTGTCTTAACTTCATTAAGAGTATTATTTTAAAAGGCCAGAAAGAAAGGTACCACAGAGAAGAGGGGGGTCAACCTAATTGGATGGAAACTAATCAAGGACAGAAGCAACCTGGAATTAAAGAGAAACTTCTTAACTGTGAGGACAATTAACCAGTGGAAGAGCTTGCCATCAAAAGTTGTAGCTGCTTCATCACTGGAGGTTTTTAAGAAAAGGCTGGACAACCACCTATCTGAAATGGTATAGGGTCACCTGCTTGAGCAAAAGGTTGGACTAGAAGACCTCCAAGGTCCCTTCCAGCTCTATTCTGATTGATTGATAGCATGAATAGATAATGTGATCAGTGCTCTTCAACTACACTGTAGATTAAAGGAAGTCCAAATGTGTTTTGTTCTTTTGTGGAACAGAAGAAAAACCTTATTTGTTTATTCAGTACTGTCAATCGTCCACTTACAATCCTCAATATCATCCTTTGATATTTAACATATCAAAAAGCAAAACACTACTCCATATTTTTCATGAAGCCAAGTTCATGATTCAGTTCATTATTTTGGAAATTCAGCAAAGTGACAAGTTATTGTTTCTAGGCATAGCCTTTTCTACAGCATTTCAAGTCACAGGACCCACTGATAAAAAAAAAAAGACTATGGCAAAGAGAACAGGAACAGACAAGCACAGAAAATGATTGTACCCTATGACTATAATTAAGTGTTGTACATTATGATTCTTGATTCTTAATGAATGTATCTTTTCTATTGCCTATACTGAGGGTATTTACACCAAGACAAATTCCTTGTGTGTCCAATCACACTTGGCCAATAAAGTATTCTATTATCTATCTATTATCTATTATGGAGCACCAGTATCACATTTAGACAATTTATTCAGAAGATTTGAGCAGCAATTCAATTCTTCTACGGATGAGTAAATACCAACAAATGTTATGGAAGGTATCCCTAAGTAGACATTCATAGAATTGGTATCCAGTGGAATGATTACAACTGGGGAAACCTGCCTAGTAATAAATAAAATCTTCACTTTGAATTCACATGCGTATACAGGTAGTCCTCAGCTTAAGACCATAATTGAGCCCAAAATTTCTGTTATTAAGTGAGACATTTGTTAAGTGAGTTTTGACCCATTTTATGACTTTTCTTGCTACAGTTGTTAAGTGAATCACTGCAGTTTGTTAAGTTAGTAACCCAGCTGTTAAGTGAATCAGGCTTCCCCACTGATTTTGCTTGTCAGAAGGTCGCCAAAGGGGATCCCAGGACCCTGGGAAACAACATAGGTCATAAATGTGAACCAGTTGGCAAGCATCTGAATTTTTGATCACATGACCACAGGGGTGCTGCAAAGGTTGTAACTGTGTAAAAAAAAAGCAGTCGTAAGTCACATTTTTCAGTGCCGTTGCAACTTTGAACGGTCACTAAATGAAGTGTTGCAAATCGAGGATTACCTGTATTTTAATCCCTATAAGAAATCAAAGAAAAAGAAGAAACGGAATATTATAATGTTATGGGATTTATTTTATCACTGGTTGGAAAATAAAACAAATTAAAATAGACCAGATGAATATATAGAGCAATAAGATTGTTTTAAAAAATGGAATTGTTGTAAAATATAAAATATAACTTTTTTAATTAAAAAAAAGAAAAAGAAAGCAAAGCAATTAATATCTTATCTTAGATTTTGCAGGTGGAAATCCAAGGCAAGTCTTTTCCGATTACTACAGAATTCCATTTTTTTTTTAAAGAGAGAAAAGGGTTATAAATTCAAGTAGTGCTTGACATTTTCTGCATCTAACTATCAGGCAGCAGCACTACCATGGCAATAAAACAAAGCGTCTAGCTATTTGGATTACTGATTTCCTGCTCCAGAGAGTTAAGCACCCTCCTTCCCAACATGGACAATCAGTGTTGATGAATAGGGACAGGTTGCATATTTTCTGGGCTTTGCTTAGCTATATACTGAACTTTTCAGTATGTGCCATTCCCCCACCTCACACTCGAACTACACAGAGTGAGAGGGGGAGGGAGGGAGTGTGTAAATATGTTGCTTTGTAGATGTTCAGTGGACAATAGGGTCCTGAATAAACAGAGAAAACTCCAGCTTGAAACTATGGCTTGGAAGATGACATTAGCATCAGCCTTGGGAATGTAAATACATCTACCTTTGAACATGGGTTAATCTAAAGTCAGAGGGCAAATTTAGACAGCCTTTGAGCCTACATCAGAGGTGGTATTCAGCAGGTTCTGACCAGTTCTGGAGAACCGGTAGCAGAAATTTTGAGTAGTTCGGAGAACCTGCAAATACCACCTCTGACTGGCCCTGTCCCCATTTATTCTCTGCCTCCCGAGTCCCAGCTGGGTCTTCTTTTGTTGCCCTGCACAAGGAGAATGGAGCTGGAAATCAGGTTAGTGGGGTGGGGAGGTAATGGGGATTTTGCAATAACTTTCCCCCAGTAGTGGGGAGGGAATGGAGATTTTACAGTATCCTTCCCCTGCCAGTCCCACCAAACCATGCCACACCAAGCCCACCAAGCTATGCCCACAGAACTGGTTGTAAAAAAAATTGAATCCCACCACTGGCCTACAGCTACTAGTATTTAAAAGATGGCCACTTCCCAGTCTCTTGCAAGCTATGGTAACGTTTACTCTCATAGTAAAATAATGTGGTCTTATTTCTTAGGTACATCTGAGTAGCTTTAATTTCCAAGCTCTTTGGTATTGTTATTATCATTTCCCATAAATAACAATTAGCCCTTTTGCTTTGCTCACCATAACCAAGTTACTCCTTAGCTCTCTTTTTAGATGCTAAACAGGCCGAGTGCTTTAAATCTCTGGCTGTAAGCAGAGCTGCCTCTGTCCCTTTCAAGCGCACAGTTGCATTTGGACCAGAATTGAGAAAAGTACTTGGCATGATGTACAGGAAGCATCCCTGCTCTTGTGCATGAGCAGTAAAATGATGGAATAATAGTCTTAGTCAAATAAATGATTAATAAGAATAATAATGTATACATATATATTAGTTTGATAATATGAGAATTTATACACATTGCAAATGAGGACTATGGAGAGGATGCACAAAAGACTTGTAACCAACCGACACACTGTAGTATGTAATTGAAGATGGTTTTATGTTTTATGTATTGTTTGTGTATGTTTGTCTAAAAATAAAATTCTTTAAAAAAAAAAGAGCAACAGCAAAGGCAGCTGCAGCAGGAAGAGAAGAAGGCTGTTGGGGAAATGGGCTAAACTGAATGCAGTGGGGTGCAGAAGGCCCACAATTAAATCTGGAAAAAAAATATGGAAAACAATTATAGGTAGTCCTCAACTTGCAACAGTTCACTTAGTGACCAAGTTGCAACAGCACTGAAAAAAGTGACTTTTTCACACTTACGACCGTTGTAGCATTCCCCCCATGGTCATGTGATCAAAATTCAGATGTTTGGCCACAGAATCACATTCATGACCCTTGCAGTGTGCCAGAGTCATGTGACCATCTTTTGTGACTGTCAGGATTCCAGCAATCGCCCTAATTACATCATGATTCTTGAGCCAAACTTCAAAAAAAACTTCTGACGAGCTAAGTAAATGGGAAAACCAGATTCACTTAAGCAACCGTGTTACTCATTTGACAGCTGCAGCGATTCTTTTAACAACGGTGTCAAGAAAGATGGTAAAATGGGGCAAAATTCACTTAACAAATATTCCACTTAACAACAAAAATTTGGGGCTCAATAGTGGTTGTATGCCGAGGACTACCTACCTAAAGGAATCCCGTCTTCTCTTTCCTAATAAGTAGACTATTGGAAACAAATGTGGAAGGTTCCAATTATGGATGGAAAATGGCATCATCTACTTTTTTTTGCAGGAAAACTGTAGGCAGGAATATATGAGGTCATTAATACTGCTAGTTCAGACAAGATTCTACATTTTATTTTGCTTACTGGAATAATCCAGCATTCTTTTTCGTTCTTTTTTTTAAGTTTACCAATTCTTCATAAATTCCAAAACTTAACCTCCAGGGGGAAAAAAAAAATCTGACCTGCTGCTCAGAGCAGAGAGAGTTGGTAATACCAACTGTGCTGCATTGACAAGAAAAATATTGTGAGAAAAACAATTAGGCAAGGAACTTGGCAGGGGGAATGCAGTTCTTCTCATTTATTCAGTTGCTGAACTTTTCTAGGCCAGTATTTTTTTAAAGGCCACAAGGCTTTCACTAAAAGGGAAATTAATCATCTCACTTCATCAGTAAGCAAGATGAGTGTCTCTTCGTAACATCCACAAATACTGCTGCAAGAGTTCTCATATTCTCCCAGGAACAAAAGCTTAGCCCACCTGGGGCTGGCCATCAGCTTTTGAAAGGATTGAAGTCCGAGAGGAGAGACTCCAGAGGGACTGGAGGCAAATCTCTGGCAAGGCTACTTTGCCAGGTTTGAAAAACCCTCAGCCTCAGACATGCTGGCAGGCGACACAAAGCACCTTCTGTTGGGCTTCCTAGTTCTACTTAGTGGATAGTTGGAAAGTGGTTTCCAACACAGAGCAACTTTAGAGGCAGCTGACGCCCCAAGGAAAGAGAGGGACTACATCCCAGCTTCTCTGTGGCACCAGCTCTTTTTGACTGTCTTTCCCCTGCTAGCTCATGAAAGTGGGTTGTGCTGTTGTTTTTAAAATAATATTTATGTTAGTATTCCATAAACTGCAGTTGATACGATGAGCTCCAGTAATTTAGTCTATTTACAGTCTACCTCTCCATATCTTATATGTACCTCAGTGCTCACCTGGGAAATCCCCTTTCTCCATAGCAATAGCAATTTGTGGTCGTAAGGTAGACTTAGACTTATACACCACTTTACAGTTCTTTACAGCCCTCTCTAAGCAGTTTACAGAGTCAGCCTATTGCCTCCAACAATCTGGCTCCTCATTTTATTCACCTAGGAAGGATGGAAGGCAGAGTCAACCTTCAGCCTGGTGAGATTTGAATTGCCAAACTGCAGTCACCCAGCAGTCAGCAGAAATAGCCTGCAGTACTGCATTCTAACCACTGCGCCACCGTGGCTTACCATACAATTGCTTTCCCATTCTTATACTTCTTTATTTATTTAAAGAAGTCATATTGCTGCTTAAAACAGACACTGATCCCTGCTGGGGCTCATAGCAAACCTAACCAGCAAAATCCCTGGCGGAAAAACCGTAGCGAAAGATCAGAGCTGAGAAGAAATGCCTTCCAGATCTCAAAAGGTAACCAATTTAAAGAAATTACCCTATTTAATCTAGTGAGACGGACAGATACTCTCAAACAAATAACCTATTGCTGTGTTTTGTAGAGCTTTGAGAGGGGTGAAAACCAGCACTTTGAACCGCTCCCAGTAACAAACCACAGCATGCTTTAAACCGGTTGCAGCTTCTGGGTGGTCTTCTTTAAGGATACCCCATGCAGTGTGCCTTCATTCCAATTGTTCAGTGACTAAGATGGGAATGACTATGAACAATGCCTCTGGTCATTCAGTAAAATATAGAACCAATTTCCCCCCACCCGCCCATTATCAATCTTGTGATCTTTCATGGATATATATGCCACCCACACACCTTTTTTGCAACTCTATCAATTATGATTGGAGTTGAGTTGCACAGGTGGACCCAGCACGAAAGGTACAGAGACATATCACAGCCACACAGATGTGAGGTGATTCTTGGCAAAAGAATTTTGTCTCAGGCTCAGGTTTTTAACACACTACAATTTTTTCTTCAAGCATAATTTTTTTTTTATTATTTTTCTTATATGAAAAAAATATGAAAAAATGAACGGCGGAGGATAGAAAGTTTTATGCAGAGTATGTCATAGCTTGAGGATTTATGTTTGGTGGTCATTGTTCATTAAAGGAGCATGTTCTGCCCCCTACTCTCAACAAGCCCCCAGTTGCAGCCGCTTACTTGTCTTTTGGCATTTAATCTGAATTAAGAAAAATAAGCTCGGTTTTCTCTGAAGAAGTTCCATTTGTCAAGATGAAGTGAAGAGTTACATAAAGTAATAGAAATAAAAAATGGTTCATCATCAAAATGAAAACAAAAATCACTTTTTTGTTAATCAATATATTTGTCACTATCATGAATAAATTTCCTGAGATGGTCCACATTTTTTGTGTATACATCTTCTCTCGTCGTGAATTTTCTTTATCGGGAGTTGCTTCATCTCTTCATCTGCATAAATTTACAGTCGCTATGACCTGGGAGCTGCTTTTTTATGTGAATTCATACATTTTTAATTTAACAAGACACCAAGAAAAAGCCCCAGGTATAAACAAATCTATTCATATAAATCATGTTCACAACACTTTGAAAATTCCTGTTATTAAACCTGCTATTTTTAAAACAAAACTCAAAATTGTAGGAAATAGAGCAAACATCCAATAGCAAATAATCCTTTTTCCTTCTATAATTGATTTTTAACAGCCCAAGGTGGCAGTGGCTATGGTTATGGTTATGTGCTTTCAGTCCTCAAGAGAAGTGATTTTGATTATCATCAAGGTGATTCAGAAAAGCATTGTCTTTAGCAAGTCAGTAAAATATCCAGTTACGTGGATCTTCCAACGACTGTGAAAGCCACCTCAAAAACCCAGAAGTATACTGGAGAGGTTCAGCATGCACCCAGTTTTTACCCCTTGCCCCCAAAAGGACTTTTCTTATAATCCTCATAACAAAAGATGTAACAGACTATAAGAAACGTGTAGGACTCAAAGCAGAGATTGCAATGTAGATTTTAGCATGTAGAAACTATAGCACTTAAAAATTCACAAGGGAAGAAAAATAACACGTTATACTTTCTAGCTATTCTCATCACCAGAGGACATGGTGGCAAATTAGAAACACAAATCTATCGCTAAACCACTCACACTAACCAAGTGCTTCACTATCACAAACAACAACCTAACCTCACACAAGAGAAGCTGTGTAAGAAAGAACATTATTCAGACAAGCACAAATGCACTGGAGCAACCCAGAAGACCAGAAAAAGATCACATATACATCTTCTAGCAAAATGGACACTTACACAACTTTATCAAAAAGTGCTCGATCTCTCAACCCACTTCAAACTCAACAAACACAAACTAAGCAATCAGAAGACACAATGAAAACTGCTTAACATATGGGAAGACTTATCCATAATTTTAACTGGGGAACTGTGAGCATTAATAAACCAAGCTAAATCTAAAAATGAGAGGGAATTCCTAGACGCACAACACTCAGACAAAATCAGTCATCATCAGGCACACAAATGACATTTACACATCATTCGAAAGAGACAATATAAAAGCTAAAAGAAAAACAAAAAGACTAGAACAACCCCTCACCAGCGATTAATAAGCAGATAAGCAGAGATCAACATGAAGAACAACACAAACAAGCAGTAAACAATACTTTAATCAAACAATTACCAACTCAGATCAAAAATTCAAGCAGCTTAATCAAGGAGCTGCTAAGAAGAAAACCACACCTTGCCAAACACTGACAGGTGATCACGCCCCCTACCAAAACAGATGTTGTTATCTAGTCTGGTAATGCAATGTCCAGAAAAAAGTAAGCTCGGAGAACAGTAAGGATTCCACAGTTTAACCTTGAGCTACATAGTCTCTCACCTATTGGTACTTTCCTTATCCTACAAAAAGTAATTATTGTTGATCAGTTTAAGCAAATGAAGAATAAGAAATTAAGAATTAAATTTAAAAGATGATTTGCAAGGATAGATAGGTTTAGAGGTATAGATTAAGTAATTATACCAATGTAAACCAAATCTAAGCTAATTTTGTTAGATTTCCTTTTCTTTTTCTTGTATCTCCTGTCTCCTGCCTTTAATTTCTTTTTCTTCCTCCTTTTCTGTACTCTAACATTGTTTATTGTGACTTCATAACAGGGAAAAGTATGATTAGTTTATGTGCGCGTACAGTATATAGTATGTTACACATATTACAGTAGAATATATTACATTCAGAATCATTTATGCAAGATGTGTAGAAATTTAATAAAAATAAATATGAAAATATGTGCAATATTGTTTAACCGAAATGACCAAAAACCAATGATTTGATCAAAATGACAGTTTGATTAATTTTAGCTTGACCAATAGAACAGCTTTAAGTCTTCTTTACTTCATTTGGGAGATAAAAAAGTAAAACTATTACAGTTTGCTGAAATATTTTCAAACTATATCTAACTTTTTTCTTCCTTATTCCCTCAACAATAGATTTGATAAAAGTAACCTAAATTGCAGTTTTGAAATCCCGGATCAATGTCTAAAATAGCTGATGCAATAATTGCATTCTCGGGGTGGCCACATGTGAGACCACAGAAGCTGAATGGGATTTAGGTAGATCTAAAAACTGTTCTTTATTGAAATCCAAGACTTTACTATATTCGAGTCAGAACTGCTTTAACTTAAACCCTCTCATGTGCACAATTTTCTTTTTTAAAAAATAATAAAGTCTTTAGAAATCCACAGTACATGTCAAAAACAAATATAGCTTCTGCTGCAAATTTACTGCTAATCTAAGATTGAAAACTATCTCTTCTAAAGCTATAGGTCATCAAGTTTTTTGGCATTGGCTATAATCCATGATGAGGTCCCACTCATTATGGCATCACAGTGCAAATTATACGGTCACACATTTGCATGATTATATTACTTCCTTCCTTCCTATAAATCCAAGTCTGCATGTAATGGAATATTGGACAGTTTCATTCAGACCTCTAGTATCCCTTCCAACTCTGTTATTCTGTTAAGTCCATCCAAAGAAGATTTTAATAATACTTTAGAGAGAGAGGCAAACATTGCAAACTGGGAACTAACAGAGAAAATAGGTTGTCTCAGTCCTTCTCAGTCTGAATTCATATCCAAAGTTGGCAAAGATTTGGCCTTGGTTGCCCTGGTGGATAATCTGCACTGGGTACCTGTGGGAAAGAGGAAGGAATTCCAGGTAATATCCTGTGTTGCTCAGAGCCTTTGATACCACTGACCAAGTTATTCTTTTGGAGCATTTGAGAAGCCAAGAGGGGGGGGGAGCTGGGGGAACAACAGTTGTAGTAGTTCCATTATGTGAAAAAGAAGAAACACATCCTGCAGAGTTTAATTTGGATGAAAATATTCATGAATGAGATAACAGACAATGTCCAAATAAAAAGTATTTGGCAATACCAGCTAACTAAAATCCAGAAAGAGCTTCTGAGAGAAAACTGACAGCTAAAATGATGGAAAACATAGTGCACTCTGTTAGCTGGCTTCTGGTGCTATCTTCTATCAGGTGATAAAAGTGGAAATTAATCTTGCAGGGATAATAAAATGGAGGGTGTTAAAGTCATAAATTCACTGTGTATTTCTTAAATGGCAAACCTCCAGGAAAGTGAAAGAAAGTTGTAGAGAAGATCTCTACTACAAAGAGATTTCAGGTTTGGGGGGGTAATGGTTTTAACTGCTTCAGGAATATTTAAAGCTGCCTGTCACAATAATATTTTACAATGTGGGCGAAAAGGTGCTTATAATTCTCAAACGGTGAACATGAATTAATAGGTAAATGATTAGACAAGAGAAAGCATAAAAACAATTGATTGAGAACCTATTTCAGCTATTCAATGGCAGGCAGGCCACTACATACCACTCGATTGTATATGGTTCAAACACACATAGGAAGCAGTTAAGCCTTGATTAAGTCCCCTGGGTCATCAGATATATTTGGTTTGCCTGTCCCTTTATATTTCTGTGGGATGGCTTTTAGTCCAGATACAGCCACTCCTCCTCTAGTGACCAAGTTCTAATCCAACTGTCTGGTCATTAAGAAAAATGGTCTTTAAATGAACAAGAGAGATGTTGAAAAGATAACCGATTGCTGCCATCTCAGTCTGGTAAAAGTTCTCTCATATAGCTATGCAAGCGTTACCCTCACTCCAGCATGCATGATTGTGAGGCATGTAAAATTTGGTCATAAATGCACACATTGGTTGGAAATGTTTATTACCATTCATTACTGTTGTATTGTGAGTAGTTGCTAACTGTTGCTAAACAAGAAGTATTTGTACTGCAACTGGCCCCAGGTAAAGTTGGGAAATAGCTATGCTGCTTGCCAGTTGCTTTCCAAAACCCAATTAATGTGCTTACTCTTGTGTACAGAAGTTTATATGGCTTAGGCCCAAATTAGTTGGAACACCTTCTACTTCAATCCAGTAACAATCAAAAGGTATTCATTTACTTCCATTATATTTTCTTATAAAAAATGTGATTTGTTGATTCCACAGTACCTTAGTGGATCAAAGGATTTTTCTTGAAAAGATGATAAACTTGCCATTTTGAGAAAGCAAGTTATAGCAAGTCTACCACCCGGGGAGAGATAAGTGTCTATTAGCTTTCCTGCAAGGAAATTGCCATGAGATGCCAAGCCTAATAATCTATGGATAAGCAAGTCAGGAGAAGACTGGGAGATATAAATCAGAAATTCTTCAAATTGGCTTGGAAGATGCAAAGCCCACATCCTTAATTCAATCTCCAGTGGAAGTTGCAACAAGGAAGTCAGGTGATTTTGCCTCTTTTAAATAAGAATTTGAGGAGGATGGGGGAGAAATCATCCCAAAAATACTTGCAATACTGGATATAAATGCAAGATATCATTTGAGACGTGGACACATCAGATCAAGAATTTGATTTCCTACCTTTCATCTCCTTGGCAGATGCATAATGACTTCTCTGTTGGGAAGCAAAAGCAGTTCCAAGCTTCATGCAAGATTTGGACAGCAAGTCCCATCACTGTTATTACAAGAAGCCCTGTGTGGGTTTTTTGTTTTTTTTAAATCTGAGACTAGAAAGCTTTTCTTTCAGCTTTTTTGCTCAAAAATCTTGTTAGCCTATAATTAAATACCCATTTTTAACCCTATATAACACAGAGCATTTCAGTTACTTGAGTAATGAATACCGTGCCATTGCTTAGCCACATTTTCACTGCTCTTTGGTTAATTTAATGTACAAGAAAAGATTTCCGGCTCCTAGCCTGACTTGATGAAATTCCCAGAGCGAGTGGGCCTCTGCTGACAGCTGGCAGGATCTGGCAGCAACAGCATTTGTTCCACAGCTGGCAGGCTTCCCAGAATGCAGTTCCGTTGGGCACCTGATTAGCAATATTAATGTGGAAATGAAGGAGTCATGCACAGTACTAATTATTTTTTTAAACACTTATTTGAAAACTATTTTAACAAACCAGCAGTGGGAAACAGGAAGAGTTTTACACATAGAAACATGGGCAGTAAATCTTCCCTAATACTGTACTATTTGGTTTCCTTCGCTTTCCTTACCTTTTTCTTGCTTTGCAGTAAGACCATGCAGAACAGCCAATAAACCTAACTTTATATGAAAAGGGGCAGGTGTACTGTAGGCCCACAAATATCCTCCCTCATCTGAATTTTAAAGTCTGCACAACATATCAGCACTGATGTTTACTTGGAATTCTATGAGAAAACACTGCTATGTGCCCTCATGTTGTACTTTGTAGTCTATATTTGTCCTCATAAAAAGTTATTTGTGTTAGGAGGGGAAGTATATATGACAGTACAGGAAAACAAGTCTCTCTGTGTGTATTCTATGAGCACTGAATGCAGTGCATGTAAAGGGAATTTATGTGAATATTATGCGTTATTATGTGAAATGTACTTCACACTTTTCCCTTCCTTCCCTTTCACCCACATATTATTGGAGCCATACTAAAATTATCTTTGCATGTCACAATGATTGAAATGAATCATCAAGCAATATATTCCATATATTATGGCTATGCCGTTTTCATGTATCAAAAGGCAGGAGAAACTAAGAGCCACACAGATAAATAAAAACTCTGCAGGAACCTATATGTAGAATGGATTAACATTCTTAACGGGCGGGTAGTTGTGATTTCCAGCCAGCAGCACTCCCGTTCTTCCAGCAATGGCTCCCCTGCTCCAGAACACATATGTGTATGTGTACACAGAAAGAGAGAGAGACAGACAGAGAAAGAGAGAGAGCAGAGAGAGACAGAGAGAGACAGAGAGAGAAACAGAGACACACAGAGAGAGAGAGAGAGAGACAGAGAGACAGACAGAGAAAGAGAGATAGCAGACAGAGACAGACAGACAGACCGACAGAGAGACGGAGAAAGAGAGAGAGCAGACAGAGACACAAAGAGAGAAAGAGACAGAGACACACACACAGAGAGAGAGAGACTGAGAGAGAGAGACAGACAGACAAAGAAAGAGCAGACAGAGACAGAGAGAGAGAGAGACGGAGAGAGAGACAGAGAGACAGACAAAGAGAGAGAGCAGACAGAGACACACAGAGAGAGACAGACACACAGAGAGAGAGAGACAGACAGAGAAAGAGAGAGAGCAGAGAGAGAGAGAGAGCAGAGAGAGAGAGAGAGAGAGAGAGAATTCACTCCTCAGCAATTTCACTGAGTTCACCTCAGTCTTTACTGTTCCTCAAGGAAGAGACACGTCAGTGCCAACGTTGCTATAAAAAACTTCCAAATGCAATCCTGACATTTATAGCTTTGCCTAAAAGAATCTTGCCTAAAATCCAATCCAGCTATTGCCAATCAGTGTGCACAGAACACTGCAGAAGGAAGCTTCCTATGTTTTCACATTTTCATCCAAAGACCCTTCAAATTTATTTAAATTCTTCCTTCCAGCTTAATTCTGAATCACCAGGATAAGAATATATTCTAAAATTGTCATATGGGAGCCAGGCTCTGTTCCAATGATTCTACAGTCGGTGTCACCCTACTTCTTTACCACTGTTGCATTCCACGTATGGACATCCATAATTAAGTAAGTGGATCTAATTGGTTTTTCTTTCCACTTGAACATCTTTTTTCCCTGTGAATGAATTTCATAAATGAACAGGCAGATCTATTTTGAAGCCACATATATGAACATTATTGTCATGAATCACTCTATAGAGATTATTATCTAAGGAAAAAAAGTGTCACATCCTTTTCCAACCCCCGCCCCTTCCTGATTATGGACAATTACAGAAGCTAAAATAAATCTTGAAAGCTTCTTCTTCTCAACAAGCCTCAAGCAACTTCCTTCTGGCTGATTAGGAAGTTATGCTGATGAATGAGTAATTTCAACTATTCATACAGTACATGATATAGATGGAACTGAGAATTGCAAGGATCATTTGTAATATCTCAAGGAATATTAATGCAGTTTAAATTAAGATAGAAAATTCCAATTTTAAAATACTTTTTTAAAAAAAAGTCAAAACAATTAATCAAAATACAGGTTTAGAAATTTTTACCAGCCACAAGGTTTTGGGGAGATGAGAGGGGGTCAGGTAGCCCATAATCACAATAAATTACTGAATTTCACCAACTAAGCTTAATATTTAATATTTTTTCCGCAGCTGATTCATTATGGAAGTTATTTGCTCTAACTGCTCAGGTAATGCCAATAACATGCTAACTACCACCAGTCACTTACAATTCTATGCAATGATTCTGGCTGTGGAAAACTTAACCCTTCCCCGATCCCCCAATGTTCAAAGCAAGGTTGTTATTAGAGGAGAGGAGGGAGCATGGGACAAGGGATAGGTACATTCCTGTATGGCCTACCCCAAAGAGGGTGTGGCATCTATTCTCTGACCTGCCATACAATGATGGGTCAGAACACCTGAAGTTAAATGGCTTCAACTATGCTCTGATTACAGTGGACTTTTTGTCCCATATGAAAGTTCACTAGAGTGGAGATTTTGGTCAGTCGTTAACCACACGCTTCTTACAAGCTTATTCTCACTTCAGACGTGCATTCTGGAGAAGAAGATAATGCAACAACACATGACTTCTTGTCATACAAATTACCATTATTCAAAATTCAAGGGTTACCCATCCATATAAATATGCTTTCACAGACCGGCTTCTTAGTTGTTTAAATTCTTGCAGTGGTTGGTTTTTTTTTTCTGATTGATAATTGAAAGCAAATGCCTAAATGGTGTTAAATACAGAGATTCTTTATCAGTCATCCTTTGTTCTTTTCTAAATGCAGAACAGTTCCCCAGTAATTAAAGAAAAGCTCTATTTTCCTTTGTACATAGAGTATCTCTTTCTGTAGCTTCTGGTTTTTTATAGCAAATTACGAAAGCTAAAGAAGACTATGCAGGAGAACCTATGTGGTATGAATCTTTTCCTTAATTTTTAAATATTCCATCCATTCTCCCTCAGATCTCTATTTCTTTATATTACCCTCGACTTTTGTGATTAGATGGTTGCATATTAGAAGTTTGACTTGGCATCAGGTTTTTGTTGTTTTTTAGTGTTATTGTTTTTTAGTGTCACTGTTGTGTCATCTGCAAACTTCAATATTTTAACAGATGGATCAATTGAGATGCAGTCATTGGTATATAGGGAGAAGAAAAGTGGAGAAAGCACACAGCCTTGTGGGGAGGGCTGTGCTAATTGTACAGGTATCAGATGTGATTCTGCCTAGCTTCACCTGCTGCTTCCTGTCTGCTTCCTGTAAGAACCACTTACAAGTGTGTTCAGGTACCTGGTTTAATTTAGTTAGAAGAATGTCTGGAATGATGGTATTGAAGTCTACAAAGAGGCTCGGGGCCTTCGCACTCTCTCTGCAGAATATTTAGAAACTCCCAATATTATTCTTATTCAAAAAAATAAGACGCAGAACCACTTGGATTGGGAGTAATTCAGAATACACTGAGAAAAGTGAAGTCACAAATGACACTATTTTTTAATTCTTTTTTTAGCTTGACTCTCCTCAAGATGAGCAAATATAGTACTACTTCTCATATTTCCTACCACAGCCTTATTGATAGGTTGCTCTGAAAATGGTGACTCTCTCAAAGTTATCGGGAACTTCCATGGCTGAGGGTGAATATGGACCTGCATCTTCCAGGAGATTCTAATTCTTATCAACTTATTTATTTAATTTAAAACATTTATACAACTCTCCATCGTATAACCAACTATGGGTAGCTCCCAATCAAAAGTTAAAATAATACACAAAGCAGTGTTAAAATTATAAAATTAACCTCATTAAAACACTAAAAAACAACAAAAACCTGATGCCAAGTCAAACTTCTAATATGCAACCATCTAATCTTATCCCAGGACTTGTATCAACTACTCCAGAGGAACCAGCTTGGTCCATCTAGCTGTCCTGGCTATTTCTCTCTCTCTCTTCCCTCCCCCTCACTTCTACTTCCAATGAGATGTGGAACACAGTTAGTTGCTATGTATAGCAAGGCAGTAATCCCCAATTGCCTGCTGTTTAAATTCTTATTAATCCAAGCATCCAGGACCTTTGCTGGTTGTTGCCGTTGGACTGTTTATTGTAAAAGAACATTTGTTATTTCTTGTGGAACATTCCTCCCCACTTCCCTCACATTTATTGAATAAAGTCCAGTTCCCCAATTAATCTGAACATTAATTGGTTGTGGCCTTCATTCTATTCCCCTCTGCTTTATTCTTCTCATGAGAGACAAGTTGATGCCAGTAGTTGTTTATGAGTTAGTTACCCAACTGCTTCATAATAATGTTTATACAATAGTGTAAATTTTACTATATGATCCTCAGTGTGAACTATAAATACATTCTGCAACAGTTTCAATGAAATCCAGTCCACATTAGACCGAAGGGCAAGGCATTTCAATGCCAATCATCAGCCAGATAATTAAGGATCACCAATGCTATTCAAGAGTTTCAATGTGTTAAGATCATTGGAGAACAAATTGGATAGAAACACTAATTCACAGTTCTCTACATCTTTCTTCCCATAACTTATTTTTCCTTCTGTGACTTCTTGACTTTTAGATTCAGTGTTTACACAATACAGTGAATCATGATTCTTAATTTCTCTTTATTTTGCTACATTATTGTCAAACACAAATCAGTTAACTTTATTTTAGCCTGATGTATTGTCATAACCTTGTCCAGTTGATTAGTTTATGGCTGTTATACAAAGACAAGAAATTTGGTTAATTCTATGAATTAAAAATCATTAAAAAATATATCGTGTGAAAACAGCTTAAACCTTTTTAAGAAGAATGGGAATCGTCTTAGGGCCTATGCTTTTAAATCAGTTTTGTTGGAAAAGTTGCTATCAGATTCTTTCAGATTTCTTGCTACTGTAGGGGAGAGAGAGAGAGAGAGAGAGAGAGAGAGAGAGAGAGAGAAAGAGAGAGGGAGGGAGGGAGGGAGAGAGAACAAACACAAACACATTACCCCAAACCATTTAAAGCAAAAGGGAAACCGCAAAAACAAAGAATCTTCTGGCATCTTAAAGACTAATCAATTTAATGTGGCAGAAGCTTTTGTGCCATTGAGACCCATGAAATCATATGTCATAATAAATCCATTAGCTTTTAAAATGCCTTCTGTTAAAATACCTCTTCTGTTTTGTTGCAATAGATTATCCCTCCAAGCATTCCAGAAACTCTGAAAATAAGAGGCCAAGCTAGCATCTCTCTCTCTCTCCCCATCACACATAGAATGGACATGTGACGCTATTTAATGGAGACAAAGGAAAAGACACATAGATTGGTCTAG
Organism: Pseudonaja textilis; assembly: GCF_049901715.1. NCBI lineage: Eukaryota > Metazoa > Chordata > Lepidosauria > Squamata > Elapidae > Pseudonaja > Pseudonaja textilis. The sequence continues at coordinate 62,861,898 of NC_141991.1, read as the reverse complement.
TAGAGATTCATTGACATTTTGGGGAAAAGTTGATTTTACACCACAGAAAACAAACATTCATTCATTGGTATGGCCAATTGGCCATGCAACTTCATTGTATTAATGCTGTAGTCTCCTGGCTAATGAAACATCACCATACACTAAATCAGGGGTCTCCAAACTTGGCAACTGGCTGGAGAATTCTGGGAGTTGAAGCCCACAAGTCTTAAAGTTGCCAAGTTTGGAGACCTCTGCACTAAATAATCATCAGTATGGTCCAACCTCTAGTTGTCTAAGCTCCGCTTTAAACCAAAGATGTGAAATTAGAAAAGGAAGTTGAATCTTAACAAACAGCTCAAATACATTTTTGTCCTGGAACAAGCTTTTAGAGCAAAACTCCAGACTTTCCTCTTTAAGGTTACCTCACTAGTGTAGGTGGCCAGGGCCATTTAAACCCTTTCTGCATTTTGCATTTTTTTCCCCTCGCAGATTGCTTTTGGAAAAGCATTGGGATTTGATGTGTTTTTTTGTACATGTGGCATTCAGGAAAATTAGCACAAAGCTTTATTCTCCAACAGTGCATCAAACTCCAAGACATTCTAGAATCCTCCCCAACTCATACTTATACTTAGTGCTTACTAAAAAAAAAAACCCTGACCAATAAATGTAAAGCTCCTATTAGTGTCAAGATCTTTGCTTCAGTTTCACGCAGATGTAAATATCAACAGTTCTACACAAACCTCTGTAATTCTTATTTCTCCATCTGTGATCTATGAGTAATAACAGAGGCTAGCCAGCCCTGCAATTAAAACAGAGCAGAGGTATTTAACTGCCTCGTTTATTCTAAAATACCAGCTGCAGCCCTCTATTTTTTATGCCATTTGAAGACAGGGTAGTACATGACTTTGCCACAGCATTGTTAATCTGAGTACACAACCACTTTTTTTTTTTAAGTGAGGTCCCAAATTGCCATTCTTGGGGGAAGATAACACATTGAGACACAGCTGGACCTAACACTGCTATGAAATTCTTAATGCTAACCCTCAGTCAAATATGGTCAGGATATGATTACATTTATACACCCCAGTGGTACATTTGCTGAACTGCTTGCTTTTGGTCTGCTTGAGGACAAGTACTTTTGAATTGTTCAGCCTGGGAACACCTAATACACAGTGAAGTTGTTCTGTATCTCTATTCAGCTGAAATGAATAGGGACAATGCAGCCCCTCCCACATATTTTATGATCAGAATTCTTCAGACAGAGAACTGTCCAGTGAATTTTTATTTACAAAAAAATCCTTTTGCTTTTGACAATCACACAATAGCCAACACAAATGGTTGAAATATAACCGTTAACATCAACTGTCCACTAATTCAAACTGAAAAGGCTTAGCTAAACAAGGTGTAGCATCAGACCAAAAATTCAAATTTTACAAAGCAGCTAGAGGAGAAGAATTGTTCAAATATTTTCAAGGAGAAAATAAATATTGCCTGACCTTTCAGGGCATGCTATTAATGAGCTGGATGGATATTTCAAGATGAATTAATTCAGCCACCAAAATTAATTTGTTTCCTGCTACACAGCCGGGTTTTCATCATGCAATCCTCATTCCAGGGGTTCCCTGGCAGCTGAAATCACAGAGTTCCAGATAGAAGCCCTGTGGATTATTCCCCTTCACTCTCCAGAGGCCTGGCATGGAAATGGGAACTCAGAGCTACAAAAGGAAATAACAAACTTCATGAGGACCACATCCAAACTCTCCTGCATGATGGTCTAGCAAAAACAAGTTTGCAAAGAAACAAAATCCCAGAGGTTCTGCTAAGGTATAATCATTTGCTCTTTCAAGAGGCTTGGGAGACAGGCCCATACAATCTTTGGACCTTTTAGCTCATCCCTATAGTTGAAGGTGGCAAATCTAAAGACAAAAAAGTGAAGGGATGTGTACATTGATGATAGCTGAGAGTCTGCCTTGAGTCATATATTTCCTAGCAGTAGTCCCTCATTATCATTAAGGTAGATTCAATTCTAGTAAAATGATGTAAAATGTGTTCGATATTCTGCAGGGTTTTTTTTTTTACCATCTCAGAAATAAATAATTAACACAAGCCTAATAATCTTGGAATAAAAACACAACACTCCAGATTTTTACTGTGATGTTTCTGGGCTTGACACCTGCTGTGTGATAACTCACACATCAGCTTTTTTTGGACTGATTCTTCTTACAGTCTCTCTTATAACAACCTTAAAGGTGACATACACAAAAAGAAATCACTACCATGTGACAAATCTACTTTCCTTTCCTCTATTTGATGTGCCTGCATCTCTCAAGAGTTAGGAAGCCTCTCTCATGGTCTAGAACAGCCTGTCTATTAGAGATTTAAGCAGGCCTGCATTGATCAGACCATTGACAGATAGATTTGCTTTCTTTCCTATAGGTTGTGTCAAATAGGTGGTGGGAGAGGCATGAGGGAAACAGGACTGCTGAAAGCTGGAGATGCTGGAGAAAGTGCAAGAGGTTTTTAGGAGATTGATAGCTTTCAAAAAAGTATTGCATTTTTTTTTTGAAGAGGAAGAGGAAATAGGAGGAGGAGGAGGAGGAGGAATAGTAGTAGTAGTAGTCCAGGGAGGACGATAATGAGGCATGAAGAAATGTGTGAGGGCAAGACAAGAAGCCACAGAGCATCGGAAGAGTCAGATGACAGGAACATAGTATGGAAGAAGGGAAAGGAAAGGAAATTGGGTGGGAGGAGAGGATCTTACAACTTCCTCGAAAAGCCTAAGGAGGACACCAGTTTCAGAGCTTTACCTGTTTGACCCTGTCCTTTTGGAGAGCCAGATACCTGGAGATTCTGCACTACAATTTATAGCTTGGGCAACCTCATTGTAAGGAAGACTTTCAGCTCTACTTTAGGCACATCAAGGATATTTGGGAGGCCATAATAGTATGCAGGAAGAAAAATATTCCAATACACTGTAGCAGCCTACTAGATATTTGATTCAAACTCTCCTTTGAACTCCAGCTTCTGAGGGCTATCCAGTGTCAGAATAGGATAATGAATGATTAATATGGTGTATTTATTATTTATTTATTTTTATTTATTTATTTGCAAAACTTGTAACTTTTTCAAACTGGGCAATTTTAAGATGAGTGGGCTTCATTCCTAGAGTTCCCCAGCCAGCTTTCTGGGAGTTGAAGTCCACACATCTTAAAGTTGCCCAGTTTAAGCTAGGCTAAGATATGCTCAAAGTCTGAGGGTGGACTTGAACTTGGCTCTCTCCAGTCCCAGCCCAACCCTTAAACCAATATATTGTATTTATTCTCCATCCTTATGAGTTCAAAAGATTGAACCTGTTGACTTTTCAGTTAGCAGCCTTCCTTTTAAGTTACCCCTAAAATAAACAAAGTAACAATAAAAATATATTTATCCCAGGCACTTGCAAAGACAGATAATCAGTGAATGGCAAGAGGCCTGGAGAAAGGGGGAGAGCCACAGCCATCTCTTCTGCTGAGGCATCAGGAAATTCAAACTGCTAACATATTTCTTGAGTTAAAATCTAACAACTCTCTCTTTCAGAGAAATTTAGTTACCCATTTCTTCCAGAAAGGTTGTATAGGAACATCAAGGTAGGTGGCATCTTTAAAAAAATCTTTAATAACGCCTTAGTGAGAATTATCCCTATGTTTGGGTTATTTTTGCAGAAAACTTTGGCTGTGTACTCTTTAAAACTTACTTTTCTAGTCTTGGCAGACTTTCTCTTCCACCCCCCTACTTGTTACCTCAAACGTTCAAGGTCCCATAGCAGTTACACTAGAGATTGCTGTTAATATTAATTAGGCTGTGGGCTTCAATGCCTTGTTCTGATTTTTTAAAAATCTCCTTCTGATTATTGGGAATTGAATATCTGGATAATAATTATGAAGAGCCAACTAGCACCCAAAATATTGCAGCCTCCTTGCCAGTCTAAATGCTAGCCCATGGTTGAGCTTGAATACACACCTTCTTGCAGGCTGATGAGGAGATGAAGTCAAGAGAAATCTCAAGCTCAAACTGGAACCCCAGTTTAAATTCATCCCCCCCAATGTTCTGACCCAGCATTCTGCTTAGGCCAGACACTCTTTCTAATCTGTTCCCCCATTGTTCCCTTGGTGCTTCAGAAACCATTTTCATCCAGTGGAAACCTTTTTTCCTCCCTTTTCTTATGTCATTCCCAACTCCAGGTAGCTGGCATCACAACATAAAACAATGGAAAGCTACAGTATTTAGATAATCCGTTGTGGAGATTTCTCATCCTCTCCCAAAGGGTCCTATTTACTCAGATACGTCAATGGAATTTAGACTCCTTTAGAAAATATTGCTAGGATAACATAGACATCTTCTCTGTGGGGAGAGAAGACACCGCCTTGCCATCCTCTCCTCCTGTGCTCGAAATGCAGTTCACTTAAAAAGACAGAGGGGATTTGCCCAAAATTTTGCCCTCCCCATCCCTGAGCACCTAACTGAAGACTTTCCTCCAATCAACCCGTGAAACTCAACTTCATTTCTACATCTTCTGCTCAGTGGTGGGATTCAAATATTGTTGCTACCGGTTCGGTGGGCATGGCTTGGTGGGAGCGCTTTGCGCAAGTGCACACACTTTGCGTTTATGCGTGTGCCAAACGTGCACTTTGCACAGGCGCAGAGGTGTTTGCGCAGGCGCAGGGGGGTTCTAATTCACCTCCTGCAAGCCTGCACGATCCCAGTCGCTTCTGCAACGGCCGCGCAGCACTCTTCTGTACCGCGCAAAGCAGCTGTGCTTCAAATTCAGCAGATAAAGGTGAGTATGGGAGCCTGGGTGGGAGGATGGGCACAACAGTAGAGCAGCAGAGAGAAGCGGTTCAGTCTCTGTTGCTCATCGCTCCTACCGGCTCACCAGAACCGGTCAAATACCACCACTGCTTCTGCTACACTTTAGCCATTTTTGTGTGCTTTCAGACAACTTTTAGCACTTCCAGTCAAAAGATATTGAACAGTTACCTTGTCTCTCCCCTCTTACTGGCTTTTCTATGAAAGGGAAAAAAAGAGACATAAGGGACTACAAGAGGTACATGAATCCTTACCATATGCTTTAGTTCCCATAAAACCAATGGATCTGTTGTACACTAAAAACCTGGTGCGGAATCTTGTCTCTAGTCATATGCCAAAATGCATTAGGAGGTTATTTTGGCTATATTCAATGGAGTCGTGTGTGGCCACATAGCCTGATTCCTTGAACCTTCCCAACTGCTTCGCCATAGCCAAGAGCCTCTCCACTGCAATATTCACTTGCTTTCCTGTCTTACTTTCTACTTGCTGTACCTTCTAATAATTCTATCACTGCAAAATGTTAAGCCAGAACTGTGTGCAGTAAAGTAGACAAAAGAGCCAGGTGGCTGAATCACATCACTGACTGATACTCTGGGAGCGATATTCTCTCTTCCAATAAAAGAAGGTTAAAATGTAGGGAATAAAAATCCTCTGAATTTTAATGTTTATCTTAAACATTTATCCCTACACCTCAGCAGTAACCTGTTCCATTGCATTCCCAATTGTCTCTCATTCTTATATGAGTTAAGACCCCTATTCTCAATATGGAAGATGAGGAACGTATTCCCATATATGTAGGTGGGACTGTGTCCCAAAATCTCAGCCATGTTTAGAATATTGTTCTTTATCAATCCATTTGGCAATAAAGACAAAGATGAGGCGCTTCTGCTCTACAGGTAGTATTGATCAACACCTTCCTTCTTTCTTTGATCATGCCACATGCTAGCTAAGTCTGCTGGGAAGGAGAGCCCAGCCACACCTGGAGGGCACAATTTGCTCATCTCTGAACTAATTCTTGAAGACATGGTTTGAACTGGTTGCAAAAACAAACAAACACACCATTCTCTCATTGCTTAGTCATTTATACAAAAGCATACCTTTGTTAGAAAAACATGAAAATGAGAACTTCTTAATGCAGCCATTAAGCAAGGAAGATTTTCACATCCTAATTACATTGTCTTAAATCATCAAATTATTTCAATTGTTGTACAGTTTCCTAACTTGGTCTGCAACACCACCTTTGATGTTCTCTACTATGTAACAGGTTAACATGACCTTGGGAACAGGGGTTTTGCTTCTTAACTGCTCATCAAACATTACTGGATGGCAACAGGCAACAAGAAACAAAACACAGAAAAAAGGATAAGTGGCACTTTTCAAAGGCGCTTTCATGAAAAATCAGGTGAGAGTCAGGAAAGAGACTGCAGTGCATGAACCTACTCTGAAATGGATATACTATTAAGGCAATGTTTCTTGCTTTCTTGATTTATTCAGCCCATAACTGACAAACGTAAGGGCATCCACCTGATCTCAAAGCAGAGGGCACTTAGCCTGCTGGGCCCATAATGATTAGTCTCAGCTTGCAGCCCCTAAGAAGTATGAAGAAAGAAAACATGCATCTTCTCAGATCTCCATTTTCCAGGATGAATAACACAATTCATGCATAAGTATCTGGATATGATTCAAGAGGAGATAACATAGCAAACAGTAACAGAAGGAGAGAGTATTTAACCCATTCTTCGTCTTGTGATCTCTCTCTCCCCCCACCATTCCTTCCCCTTCCCCAACTTTCAAAATGTTTCTTCAGAAACTCAAATACTTCATTTAGATATTGATAGAGGTGGGGGTGGGGGGGTTGTAAAAGAGGAAGAAAATTGAGAGGATGATTTGGAGCAGATCAAATGCAAGGTGCACATGCAGTATATGTGAAGCAGTTGTCAGGGTTTTATTGGTCAGGATTATGGCATGCGGACTCTGAAGGAACAACATAATACAGTATGCCAGAAGACTGCCAATTGCCTATATCTCCCTGGAGTGGAATATTGGAAAAGAAAAGCTGAAATGTAATTAATGTTGCTAAAATTAAAGAAGGCAGCATGCCCCGGCTAAACATTTTGCCATGAACTTCCAATATGTGCTGAAGGCATACTAAAGCGACTGTACAATCATTAGTTTGTAAAAATGCAAAGATAGTATGCTTTGGACTGTGTAGGTGAGAACAGAAGAGTTGTGTCCGATTAGGCCAATAGCCTCTCTATCTAGTCCAGCATCCTGACTCCAAGGAAACTCACCAGACATCTCTGGGTCGTAGGATATCAGGCAAAATCTGCCTGATCATGCTCCCCAGCAACTGATATTGGGAGGCATGCCGCTTGTTCTTTTTTCTTCTTCTACTCCTCCTCCCATTCTCGGTGTTCAGCTGACAGTGAAAACAATACTCGCTTCAGATCATCAATTAGGTCTTGGCCTGTTTTGCTGATTCCCAGCTCTTCGGATGCTATTGACTTCAGATGCCACTGGACCAAAATAATAGGTCAGATGAAGACCTTCCATTTTGCTCTGGGCCATTGTTCTACTCACCACCACCCCGCCCCAGCACTGCTTCCAGGTGCCAAGAAAGCCATGGAGACTGGAAGTGTGTCCTCACGTCCCCAACTGCCCTTTGGGAAGGAACGTGAGTTCTTTTATGCAGTGCCTAGAAATCAAAGTTTTATGCAGAGAAGGGTATAGTCATTATACTCCACATTACAAGAACCTGCAAAATAATAATGAAAAATGCATGCAGAATCCAGGTATCCAAACTCTTCCAGCATTTACAGCACTAAGCTGTGCTAGCATCAAAAGTTTCGCTAAATAAATCTAGTTCTAGAATTGGATTAGGAAAAAAAATGTACTAAAATGGTGCCATTAGTGAACAGACTGTAAGCCTTGTTATAAATACATAGCAGCATGTTCACCCATCTAGTCAATGCCAAAATCTTTAAACAACAACCAAAAAGATGTTTGTAGATGAAACATTTGTTTTATGGTTGCCTTGCCTCATTTGAAGAATTTTTCCAAGCATGAATATCATAATCATGGTTTGGAGCATTTTATCACGTCTTCACTCTTATTTCTTATCCTACCCCCACCCCCAAATAAGGGGAATAATACAGAATAGATGTGCAGTAACTTTCTGCCTGAAAGCACTGGAAAAAGAGAAAAGTGTACTTCTTCTAACCTTTCCCTAAAAGTAAGATTTTCTGTGGTATAAAAAAAAAGCAGAAACTCTATAGGACACTCTCAAAATATTACCAGTCAAAAAATGAGCAAAGTAGGGCTCATCCACAGAAAACATGGCAGAAATTTGATTGTCAGCCACAGCCTTCTCCAGTCTAGTGCCATCCAGCTGTCTTCAACTACAATTTCCATAGTACTCAGCCTGTAAGGCCTTGCACAGGTAAAAAAAATTCCCAAGGAACTCTCCTCCTTTAAGATATCATAAACAAATGCCAAATGGTACTTCATCATCTGGAAACCTGATTGTCTTGAACCTCATGAAACCAACCAGGATAACTTTATCTCATCACAGGTCTTTGTGTGGTGATTGGTTATCTAATCACATGCCTTTAATCTGGGAAATAAATATGGGATTGAATGGGTCAAACATAATTTCCTGAAGTTTCTCTTCATAATTAATAAACATTTCTTCAAATGAGGACATAATATTTTTCCTCAATCTTGGTCACTTCACTGTGTGCCAGCTTCCCTTTCAACTTCTGAATTTCACCATGGGAACAGAACTTGGATGAAAAAAGAGAATTTGGGGGAAGGAGTGTATTGATAGAAAAAGATAAACAAACGGAAATTATTATCATCTAATAATGCTTTAAAGAGCTTTTTAAAGAGTTTTAATCTTTGATTTTAATTTAATGGTATTGCCTGCAAAGATTTGATCAGATTCAGGAAGTGAAAACCAAGGAATTACTGGGAAATATCTGAGTAAAAATCAACAGGCCGGCAGTAGGGAGCACATCGATGTACTGCATAGCAAGTGGGACCATTCCTATCCAATGCACAGCACCCTAGTTTCATTGTTTTGCCAGGTATAACACAGCTTTAAAAACAATGCCCTGGACGGACAGGTCAGAACTCTGAATTAATACTTTGTTTTGTTAAGCATGCACCAAAGAAAACATCCCAGACTGGAATGGATTTATTTTCTTCAGAATTTATGTGCCTCTAGCTGCATTTGTTGGGTGCTACTGCTAAGTTCCCTTGCCCTCATGCCAGTGCCCCCACTCCCCACACCTTTATTTATTTAGCGTATAGCACATGTTAGCCGGGGATTACTGAGGTGGCTGGTTGCCTGTGTGAAAGGAAATTTTTTGGGCAGTGTTATCTTTACTCGTGGGATGCCTGAATGCCGGTAGGCAATGGGGGTGGGTGGGAAACACTTCTTTCTTGTCCATGCAGTTTGTTCCCTCACGGGAATCGAGCCGCCGACCACAGCAGTGCATAGGCTCGGCGTCTTACCACATGAGCCACCGCGGCCCCTGCCAATTCCCTCACAAACATTTACAACCTACCAGGACTTTTTTTCTTCTAAACTGGTTTTCCAGTTTTGTTATTCTCATTAAAGAGTTTAATGACCTTGAGTCATTATTGGTACAGAAGCAATCTATATTTTCTTAGCATGACATCTTAAAAATAAAATCTTTAAGAGTAGTAGTAGACAGAATGCCAGCACTCTTCAAACTGACCCCTGATTTTGTGTGGTAAACAGCCCAGGATTGTCACCTTGGCATATTCTCTTCAAAACATACTAAATCTTCAAAACATACTAAACTGCACAATCCATTCACATGGGTGAGAAAACAGTGTTGATACCACTAAATATGTGAAAGCGTCCATGTCAAATGTTTTCTTGTAATTAGAGAAGAAAACCATCATTTAAATTGTGAGAAGGCCTAGGGTCTCCTCCTGCCGTACCATTGCCTGGCTTGTTCTACCACACCATCTGCCTGTATCTGCCTGGGAAATGAACATGTGGAATAATGTGTTGGCAGTGACAACAAGAGAATGAATGAATGAATGGATAAATAAATGAATGAATGAGATGGTAAGAGCCACAGGAAGTCATTTGAAATTACTGACACACATCCTATCCTCCAAGAATAATTTTTGATTGTTTCCAGAAGAAAACAAATATCTTTTGCTTTGTTACCAGGCAGGAAAATATCTATGGTAAGCATAATAGTGGCCTTTTTTTTCCTTTTCCTTTTTTCTTTTTGCAAAAAAGCAACTTGTCTTCCCATTAAAAAAAAAGTAGTGCTTCTCTATAATTAAGAACCTATACTACAATCAGGAAGCTATCAGGAAGCTTAATTTCTCATGATAAATCAGTTGCTAATTGAAAGTTATCAGAGTATATTCATGAACTGGAATAGAGCTTAGTAATAAGGTCAGCCAATGAGAGCTGAATTGAGGGCTGAAACTTAAAGAGAGAATCTGGGTGTGGTTTATCTTTGTTCTTTGTGAAAGTGAAAGAGAAACTAACTTGCTTGTTTGCTTATCTGCTGAAGTTGAATTGCTGTTTTGCTCTGAAGGTTTGCTTCTGTTTGAGTTTGCTCGATGTTGGAGAAATCTACAACTGGTATTGTAAAATTTACTTTGTATTTATAAAGAAGTTAAATGAAGTCTCAGTCATCTGTGTTTACTTTTCTGGCACTGAATTTATGCTGCAAAACTGAACAAAAGTGGTAATAAAATTATTCTTCTAGAATAAAAATTTTTACTTTAGGCTTAAATTTGTCAAAATAGCCTAATCTCCTGCATTCCTGCTAGTGCAGCACTAACAGTAGCTATATGCATACAGATGTGCAAAAAAAGAAAGATTTATAAAACTGATTTCTTACCCTTCAAGTTTAGGTGGCAAGACAACATGATTCCTATTGTGTATATGTCTCTTTTGAAAATACAGGTACCAATCGTTTGAAGTTACAACAGCACTGAAAAAAGAGTCCTTGCATTTACGACCATCGCAGCTGAGCATCCCCATGGTTGTCTGATTGAAATTCAGGTGCTTGGCAAATAGTATGTATTTACGATGGTTGTAGTGTCCTGGGTCATGGTTACCATCTCCAAACTACCCAGCCAGCTACTAACAAGCAAAGTCAATGGGGGGCCTTGGATTCAACAACCACCTGATTCACTTAACAACTGTAGTGGTTCACTTAACACATGGCTAAAAATGTCATAAAATCAGTCACTACTCATTGAACAATTGCCTTTGTTTAGCAACAGAAATTCTGGCGTCCTTGTGGTTGTAAATGGAAAGCTACCTGCACAACTATCGTAGATTTCACTTTGTAAGATTTTTCTTCTTCTGCTTACTCTACACCCGGGGTGACAAACTCAATTTCATTGGGGGCGCATCAGGGTTGTGTTCAGGGGTGGGATTCAATTTTTTTAACAGCCGGTTCTGTGGGTGTGGCTTAATTGGTGGGCATGGCTTGGTGGTCATGTGACTGGGTGGACGTGGCTTGGTGGTCATGTTATTAGCCAACTCAATATCACTCACATCGAAGCACGCATCTCTTCGCCTGGCATCTCATGACTGTGGGGATGCAAAAGTCATAAGTGTGAAAAATGGTCAAAAGTCACTTTTTTCAGTGCCACTGTAACTTTGAATGGTCACTCCACACAAGTAAAGTACCAGCAAAGGAGGGAAAGAAAACTCCAGAGACGTTCCAGAGACAGGAAGTCTAGTCCTGCCAAGAATGGAATAAGGGTTAACAGAGGAGAGGCAGTTTCTGTAAGCAACACCAGAATGTTTCCTTCCTGCCTTCCTTACAGGATTAGGCCAATAATTTATTCTAACAACCAGTTCTCCGAACTGCTTAGAATGTTAACAACCGGTTCTAGCAAATAGGTGCAAACTGGTAGAAACCCACCCCTGGTTGTGTTTGACCCCGGGAGGGGGCAGGGGTGTGTGTAGCCAGGGGATGCAGCCAGCTTGATGTCACTCATGTTGGGGTACCTATGGTGGCCCAAGTGCTTTGCCAGTGAAAACAAAGCTTGGGAATGCCGCTTGTAGCCTTCCCGAGCTTGGTTTTTGCTGGCAGAGGGCTGCAGGATGCCATCGCAGAGCTCGGGCAGGCCATGTGGGGTCCTCCCAAGCTCTGGTTTCACAGGCCGGTCCTTTGCATCTGGCCCACAGGCCTTGAGTTTGATACCCCTCTCTGCCCCTCTGTAATCCAAAAGGTACCTTTACCCTGGTAAGTAAATGGAAAAAAGTTATCTGACCATGCAGGGGAAGGAGAAAGCCCACGAGAGAAGGTTATGTGTTTCCTCCGTGACACAAAAACAGCACCACTAAAGCAAGCTCTCTCTATGTTCATCCAGGGCAAGTCCTTTACCACTGTCTTTCTACCCTGTCTATCCTCAAGTAGGACTCTACCTTCCCACACCAGGAAGAGAGTATAGCAAAGGGTGCAGCCAGAGTATTAGCAATGTCTCATAGCTGAAGCTATAACGATGTGAAATGTGAGACTTTCCATAGTCTACAACAGAAAAGCATCTCCCAAACTGACAAATCAGGTGGCGCTGTAGAATATCCAACTCTTAAATTTTACGGCTTTGTTCAGCCTCAACTCTATATTACAAACTCTTAATCCTTGATCTGTTCTGCGAGAGTTGCCAGACATAAGAATTAGAAGTCATTTTCTTGCCCAAATAAAAATTAAATTAGTAAGTGTGAGTTAGTTTTAATCTATTATCACCATCATTTTAGCCATTGTCTATCCCCTGCAGAATGAAGGCCTCTTCCTAATGTTTCCAACCAATATAGACCTGAGCTTTCTTTTGCCAATTGTGCCCACAATACTTGCTGATGTCGTCGATCCATCTTGTTTTAGGTCTCGTTCGTGGATGCTTTTTATCAATAAAAGCCAGAAAACACCAGAAAATACACCTGTATCTTCTCAGATAACCCAGCCTCTTGGCAGACATCTTTTTCCAAAGATTTAACATAACAGTGCATTATATTTAAGTATGGCTGAAACGGTCTTAGCAATGAGATTAGTATATCATTCGTCCCATTTTGCACCACATTAGAGGGCGTTTAGAGAAAGGAACTAATCTGGCATACATCGTTCACCTGCAAACAGGTTGGAGCAGGAGATGCCACCCTAGAGATTATTGTATGGTCTGTTGTGTTTAATTTTATTTTTCTTTCAATGGTGTTGTCCAGTTTTACTTGTGGAAGAGCACCTCATTTCGTTGCACCCGCTTGCGAGTGTAATGACAAATAAATTCTTATGTCTTATGTCTTATGTCAAATATTCACATATAGAGACATCACTTTACATCGTGCCTACCAAGTAACTGAAGTATTCAGACTTCACTTTAGCAATCTTTATAACAACCATATACAGTAGGCTGACAATTTTATTCTATATTGATTGAATCTATGAGGGCTTTGCTTATGGCTAGTGTCAAAGTGAGGTTTTAACAGAGAATTTTGCTGGCCTGTATCAGTTCAATGCACGGCAAAGATATGGAGCCAGAAGAAAACCCTGGGAATCCCATGTCTCAACTTCTGGTTCTGTGTCATGACCTAAAACAGTTATAGTATTACTGAGAATTTTGAAGCTCTGGGTTGGATTATTCTGGTTGATCCCGGAATATTTTCTTTCTACTTTGAACTCTAGGAGTGAAATGGGAAATCTCTATATATGACAAATAAATAAATACTTTAGCTCTCCTCCTATTATTTAATCTGTGGGTACTTCCAGATCAAAGGCTCTGGAATACAAAATACACAGTGCTTTTCTGTTTTTTTCCCCCTCCTTAATTGATTTTTGTGATGTTAGGAGAAAATAATAATATTTAGAATAAACATTCTAAAAGTTCCCACTCCATACAACTGTGTGAGTAAAATAGTATTTAAAGCCTTGTCTGGAAGCACTGACCATTCTGAGCTTCAGGCAGTGTATTGTGTTGCTTTGATCCACTATACATTTGGGATTATAGGCTCAGGGATCAGGAAGGCAGCTGTCATGTAGAAATTACTAGTGTTCAAAGTTAAGGGGGAAGTTTGGGAGAATCTGACAAGCTGGCTTTATTCTACCAAATCCTTGTCGCCTTCTAAAACAATAACTAGGGAGACTGCCACAAAAAGACAACCTTCTCTCTTCCAACCATCTTGTAATCTGAGGCCCAGAACAGATTCTATGTCATTCTTGTTCATAAATATCATAACCCAGGATTGTTCCCAAATTCACTGATAGTTTTTCTGCTCTCCATCTCAACAGAGTAAGCAAATTTAAAAAAAAAAAACATATTTTAATGGTTCTTGGAACATAGAAGGTGGGAACCTATTTCTTTTCCTCTCTACCATCAGGATTAGATGAGTTATGATAGGAAATAACAAGGGACCCTGCACACCGCAGGACATGCAATAAATGCTGTGGCCACCAGTGGTGGAGAGGGTCACACTGGCAAGTGTCTGCCTGTGGCAGTGCAGTGCAGGGATGTCTCAAGATGATCGTCCATTTATACTCTGACCCAAGGAAAGATTTCGGCTTGTGTAGGTGTCCCTCCCCATAAAAGAAGAAGCTGACGGGGCTCTTCAGTCCTTTCTGGAGCCTTCATTTTGACTCAAGCGATCAAGTCGCAAGGCTAGAAATTCAATAAGCCCAGTTCTATTTTCGTCCTTCTTTTGATGGCTCAGATGACGTGGTGGTGGCGTTGCACAGTAGTTAGCCCAAACTAATCACGTTATCACCACCATTGTCTGGCTAAAACCCGAATAGGAAAGTGAAGGTCCACGGTAAGGCGCATTTCTTAGGGGAAAAGTTTTGGGAGAGAGCGCGCGAGGAGGAGAGGGATACCGGTTCGGTGGCAGCGGCATAAAATCCCGGGGAGTCCAGCATTTGCTCAACGGAGTAAATTCCACGCACGAGACCTCCCCACGGATTAACCTTCATTTCCCTCGAAACGAGAGGCCACGTGTCGCTCCTGCGGACCAAACCTCCGTTCAAGAGAGAGAGAGAGAGAGAGACAGAGACGCTCGGCGCCCTTTGGGGTGCCGCGCGGGCTCCAAGCGCCTCTCCAACTAAAGTGCGCGCAACCCTGAGCCGCGGTCGGAAACTAAAGCGACGCTAGTTAGGAATAGCCGGCAGGGATGCAAGAGGGGTTCGGCCCGAGGAGAGAAGAGAGAGGGGGGGCAGCAAAATAGCGGGACCCGAAAGTCGCCGGAAAGTCGCAAGGTTTCTCCCAAGCGTGGGACAAAGGCATCCCTGCCGCCGCCCCCACGGCAAATTGGCGCCCCTTGAATGAGCAAGGAAAGGCGAAGCGCCCACTGCAACGGGTTCCCCGCGGGGCGCTGACTTACGTTCCTGGGGTTCCTCGCCGACGCGCGCCCGGGCAAAACTTGGCGGTTCCCTCACGAAACCTGGACTCGGTTCGACTCAGAGGCTGCCCTGCTCGCTCCTTCGCTCGCTCAGCTCGTGGATTACAGCGCCCTGCCAATATTCCCCAATGAAGGGGAAGATTAAGGCCGGCTGGGCCCGCCCCTCCGGTCACCTCCAATCTCCGCGGCCGCTGGAAGAGCGTCACTCGCGCCCCCTCGCCCGGCTCGGGCAGGAGGCGAGCGGAGGGCGGGAGGGGGGCGACGGTGGAAGAGGCCGGCTCCAGGCCTTGAGCAGTCAAGCGGCTGGGCTCTTTGCTTGCCCGAGCGCGGCTCGGGCGGCTAGGTGAGGAAACCTTTGACTCGTGGGGTGGGTGCGGGAACGCCGAGGGACTGCGACCACTTGGTGGAAAGTCCTAAGCCACAGCACGATCTGAGCTAAACCGCGTTGGTCGAACTCCAAGAGGCAGTGCAGGGACTCCTCGATTTACAACAGATCATTTAGTGACCATTCAACGTCACAGGGGCACTGAAAATGCCATTGGTATGTGACCGTTTTCACAGTTGTGACCTTTATAGCATCCCCATGGTCACCTGATCAAAATTCAGATGCTTGGTTCATACTTGGAATGGTTTCAGTGTCCCGAATGCAAAGGACTACCTGTCTTCCAACATTGGAGGGGTTCCTACAGAGATGTGGGGGTCAACCTATTTTAATTTAAAGCACCAGGAGGCAAGACAAGGAGAGAAGCAACCTGAAAAAGGAGAAGTTTTCTAACAGGGAGAACAATTAATTGATGGAACAGCTTGCTTTCAGTAGTTGTGGGTACTCCCATCACTGGAGGCTTTTAAGAAGCCACATATGAAATTGTATGGAGCCTCCTGTTTTGACCAGGGGGTTGGACTAGAACACCTCCAAGGTCCCTTCCATCCCTATTCTGATTGTATGTGACCCTAGGTTCAACTTTTCAGGTAATTGGGGATGCCCAGGATCCAGAGAAGAAAAATGGTCTCTCTCTGTATTTTTGTCTCTGAACCTGTCAATTCATCTGGTCCTCATATCCTCAAATGAGATCCTTTACTGCCCATTGAGGCGGCTGGACTCTATTGAAATCAAAGGAGGTGTAAAGGAAGAAGATTCTCTTTTTTAACTGGACTGGCAGGACTCAGGCTCAAAAAAAGAGCATTAGAAATGAAATGAGATGCTTCACATGGAATAGAACAGGAAAAGGGTCAGGCATGTGTTTCAAATGTTTGGCTCTTCTAGGCTCTTTCTCTCCATCACCATATTCAATATCGTTTATATGTTTAATTAATTTTTTATTTAAGAGACATTTCCTAAACTGTACTAAAAAGTTATAGTAAAATCATATAAAAATGGAAGAAGAGGTGATAAAAGACGTTTTATTCTGTCTGTCAACTTATTCCTCTTTTAAAACTATTTAATAATAGCAACTTTGCTGAAGTGAGAATCTCCATTCCAAAGGACTGTCCTGGCCCTGCCTCTTGGAATAAATTCTCTTAGAGATACTTAGTAGTTCTCAGTATCTTATATCTATGAATATTTTAAAAGCAGCAGAACCGCTGCATCTAAAGCAGAAAAAACATTTATTTCCCTTTGCAGTGCCTCGACTCAAAACTTCCCAGACTCAAGAGTTGGCTTTGCCTATGATTTAATACAATAATTGCCTCTGGTCAAATCTTTGCCCATCTGACTTAAATGGGCTTTGACCAGTGGATTCAATGGCAAAAAAAAATGGACAACTACTCATAGCAGCTGTCCAATAGTAATCTGTAGCATCTTCTAGTATTAGCCAGCCATCACTGAGGTGATTAAAAATCATATCCCCATTGTTCTGTTAGTACAAAAATATTTGAACAACTTTAGTAAATGCTGTACCAATTTCATAGCCTGTTCACTAACAATCTTTAGTTGCAAGATACTCTGGCAAATGTCTCCAGTGCTGGTAATATGTGCCTGTAGTGAATTTTATGTCATTTAAAAATAATGCATTCTTGCCTCCAGAAAAAGTATATTTAAAATGCAAATGTCACTGTACTCAATCCATTAGTCTTGTGCACAACATATTGTCAATAGGAGAACCTCAGGCCATAGCAAAACAGCAAAACATGTACTTATGATTTGAACATGTCCTCTAAGAATCATGTGACAAATAGAATGTTTTCAAATATGTTTTTAAATTCAAAAATTAGAGATTGCAGATAGAAACCTATATCCTTTTATTACTATTATCTTCTAGTTGGCTAATGGAATTGACATTTGACACTTCAAGTTAACTTCAAGCAATATAACACTGGGTTTTTTTTTTGTTTTTTTTAAGGTGGAGGCAGCATGTTGCAGCACAAAACAGCTTTGAAGGCAGGTGAATGAAAGTTAGCGGCTTTATGCAAAAATGGAAAATTGTTTGTGTGAGAAGTTTGTATCAAGCTCTTTCCCTCTTGGATCATCCTATATGAACTACTGTGTCTCATATCCTTCTTGCTGACCAGTGGGAAGCCAGGAATCTTTGAAATTCCATTAAATAATGATCCTCTTCTTAGGTGATGAGATGCTTCTCGCAGGAAGGTTTAGCTTTTATTGAAGTTTCTTCTAACACATCATTCTACCTTAAGAACTTACCCACACATCATTTGACAGTTCAATATCAATAAGAAAGAAAGAGGTTTTGCCATATACATTAGGGATAACTTGATTGCACCTGAATTTCCCAGTGATAAAAGCAGAAGTGAATCAAGAGTAAGAAGAATCAAATCCTTTATAATCCTATAATCCAAAGCTGTCCTTTACAGGATGATCTAAGAATAGGCAGAGGAGACATGAAAAAAACTGGAATGAACTATTGCACAAATCTATTTCTTCAAACCCGATTTGCATTTATTTTTGAAAGTTCGTTTAATGGGCTTTTACTGCTAATGAATGTCTGAAGTTTTTTTTTTAAATCTGTTAGTTTACATGCAGGCAGGTCTGTTTGAGCATAAAGACTCTGCCTAGCATTGCACCAAAGAATGTGATTTCATCTTTTGGTGTGTGTGCCTTCTAGCTTGCGAATGAGGGTTCAACTGCCCATTGAAACTGCTTCTGTGGGTAGAGAATCCCTTTTCTGGTTTCTCCAACTAAATTTAGATAGACTGATAAGATTAATTGAATCAAAATAAGTAAGAGGAATTTAATTCAGATTCTTTTCAGGACTCACATGATATGTAAACTATACTCAAAGATGAAGTCCCCTTTTGCTTGCTGAATCTCTGCCCTACCTGGCTAGTTAAATTGACCAGGATAGAATGGATTCCATGGCTACCTGTTCCTGCATACTAACTATGTTTTGTCTCCAGGCCTTTAATCATCTTAGTTCTTCTTCTTTGCACTTTTTCCAAAGTTTCAACCTCTTTTCTTGTAATGTGGTAACCAAAATTGGATGCCAGTATTCCAAGTGTGGTCTTACTAAGGCTTTATAAAGCAGTACTAAAACTTCATGTGATTTTGTTTCTATGCTCTGCACACTGTTGGCTCATGTTTAAGTGATTATCTACTAAGGACTCCAAGGTCCCTTTCACAGTTACTGTTTTTGAGCCAGGTTTCACCTAATCTGTACATGTACCTTTGATTTTTCCTGCCTAGGTATAAAACTTTGCTTTTCTCCACATTAAAGTTCATGTTGTTGGATAGGGCCCACTGTTCAAATCTGGCAAGATCTTTTTGTATCCTGCACTTGTCTTCTTGGGGGGAGGGTTTATTCCTGCCAGTTTAATGTCATTTGCAAATTTGATGAGTCCCCTTCTATTCCCTCATCTAAGTCATTGTAAAGATATTGAAGAGTACTGATCCTACATGGAGGGAGGTAAGCAGTATCCCCACTGGCTGATTTGTCATCCAGTTACAAATCCATCTGGTGGTGATGCTGTCTATCCCACATTTTTCTAGTTTACTAAGAAGTAGGTTGTGATCTATTTTGTCAAATGCCTTGCAGAAGTCTAAGTATACTATGCCTACAGCATTTTGCTGGCCTACTAATTTAGTCACTTTGTCAAAGAATGAAATAAGATTGGTTTAGTATGATCTATTTTTTAACAAATCTGTGCTGGCTTCTAGTTATAACTTTATTTGTTCCTAGATGTTCACAGATCTGTTTTTTTATTATTATTTTTCAGTATCTTCCCAGGTATTGATGTTAGGCTGAGTGGTCTTAACCCAAAGAATGGGTTAAGCAGCTCTGCTTTCTCTCTACTGCCCGTTACTTCCTTGCCATCTTCTCTCTAACTGTTTTCTTGGAAGGGAGAAAGGGAGGAAGTAAGATGTCTGATGCTATGTACTAGGAAGCAGAGATCACTCCTGCCTCCACTAATTTTGTTTCTAATCTCTGTTTAGGTAAGGATATATCTCTGAATCAATCTCCAATGTGGCATAGGTTGTCCAGTTCAAACCAAAATTAAAACCAGCCCTTAGAGTAGTTGCTGCCCAATCTTGATAATGGGCTGAATGAGGGAGAAGAAGCTGAAATTAAATCCCAACCAAACAGAAGTGTTTTAGTGAGGCAAAACTGGGTCTGACATTAAGCTTGTTGTGGATGGAGTTGCATTCCACAAAAAGAGTAAGTCCACAGGGATTGCCACTTGAGCCCCAATGATCACGGATTTGTAGATCGGAATTGTAGTAACAAGTGCATTTGCCCAATCATAGATAGGGCACTGACACAACCTATATGAACCATTCAGACTTGGCAACAACCATTCCTGCCTTGCTTTTGACTAATCTTGACTACTGCAATGTGCTTTACAATACATGAACTTACCTTTGAGAAAGGGCCAAAAATACAATTGATGCAGCAATGTAGTGGCCAGGTTGCTGCTCAGTTCAAGATAACAAGGTTCATATGATATCTGGATTTAAAGATTTGCACTGGTCACCCTAGCAGGAACAATTTAACAAGTTGATGTTGATCATGACAGCTTTGAATGGCCAGATTATTTGTGGGACCATTACTCAGTCTGATACCAGGAGGTCTTTTTAAAGATGCCTCTGTGATTAGAAGTTTGTCTGTCAGTACAAGGGAAAGAGACTTATTTTCTGTGGCAGGGTATATATGCATGCCTTAAAGAAGCCTACTAAGCTCCCATAATCTCAGTATTTAGAAAGATAGTAAGAACACCACCCTTTTGCCAAGTTTTAAAGCAACTACTGTAAGGTCTCATTTTAATTTTGGTTTCAACTGCATAACCCATGCCCCATTGGTTATCAATTCAGAGATATTTCCTTAGCAAAACAGTGAAACATAGGTGGGCAAAATATTAGTGGAGGCAGGAGTGACTTTTGCTTCCTAGTAAGAAGCATCAAAAATTTTCCTCCCTCCCTCTCTTAGCTCAGTTTTATGACTTGAAGGTAGCTCCAGTTAAGTGCAAAAATGAAATGTTCTATGCTTCTAACATGTTATCTCAACCTGTACAGCATTTATCCCATGAAAGTGTGAAATCATGATGGAACAAAAGCGATCAATATCATTATGCACTTATTTCAAGAATTTCTATTCCAATTATTCATGTCAAAATGCTACTAAAACACAAGCATCATGTAATCTTTAAAAACTAAATAATATAATGTTAAGGAATATAATACAGCAATGTAAGAACCTCTTTAATATTGTCCGCTCATAGTCATGCAGAATACAACACATCAGGCAATATAGTAAGGCTGATTGGTGGCCATTTGCAGAACCACGGATAGCTCCCTGCAAACAACTTCTTTACAACAAGGGCTGAGACTAGAATGACACTCAGACTGCAGAGTCTTTCAGACTCCACCTTTATCCTGCAAAATGGGAACCCTTAAAGCAGAGTTCCCAGTCTTGGCTATTTCCAGATGTATGGACTTCAACTGCCAAAATTCTTATCAATAGCCATGCTGGCAGTGGAATTGTGGGGTTCGATAACTAATAAATTTTACTATTACTTTAAATTCATTGGATCTCACTATATTTAAAACAATTTGATATGCTTAGTGTTTGATTGAAAGTGATGTATGTGTCTTTCTAATTATTTCCTGATCATTGACCAGGGTTGTGTGTCTTGTCTCCTCTAATCACACTTATCTGGAAAAAGGGGGGCTATTAGATCTGAGACCCTCAACAGGCTGTGAGTCCTTGTCCATAAGCCAAACTTGGGAGTGCATTCAACAGGTCCAGTTTGCACGGGCCTGTTTTTCTTTTGTGTTGACTATTTGCAGAAAAGATACTTATGAAAAATTCTGAAAAACCTGTAGAGATCAGTCTATAGGAGAATGGCAAATATGAATTATGATATACAGTACTGCCTTCCAACCGGTTTAAGCAAATCTTTTGGAAGCATATTTCTAACATTTTAATGTCGTATCTTTCAAATTTTCACTTTAAATTAGCTTAAGTTACCTGAATTTTAAAAAACATTTTAATAAATTTTTATTGGTTTTTAAAACAAACATAGACAAACAAAACATAAAAACATCAAATCATCTTCCATATATGTACATACAGTGTGCCGGTTGGTTTACAAATTGTTTTGTGCTTCCATTTCATAGTCTTCAATTATAATTACATTGTATATAACCATGTATTTTCAATCAATATATTAAATACATTAATATCATTATTAATCAATCATTTGACTATACTTTTATTCATTCATGTTTTCCAAAATGATCATATTTTACTTAATTTGTTTTATGACAATTCAGATTATCATCCCAGATCTATCCTAGAATCATTTTGTAGATATAATAAGAAAAGAATACATCTTTATATATTTATTATTTTCTAAAAGTCTACATATTTCATTACTATATTTTATTGTCTAACCATTGATAGAATAGATCCCAAATTTTATAAAATTGTTTATCATCTTGTTCTCTGATTTCAAATGTCAATCTACTCATTTCAGCACATTCTAATATTTTCTTAATGATTTCCTCCTGTGATGGTATTTTCTCATTTTTCCAGTTTTTAGCAAATACAATCCTAGCCGCTGTTAATACATTTACAATCAGGTATTTCAATTCTTTACTATATATTTCAGGTAAAATTCCCAATAAAAATATTTCTGGTTTCAAATCTATATGCTTTTTTGTCATTTTTCCCAACCACGTGTGGATTTAGTCCAGTATTTTTTAGCATCAAGTCACCACATATGGTAATATGAGCCAGGTATCTGATGACATTTCCAACATTTTTCAGATTTATTCTTGAACATTCTTGCTATTCTTGTTGGGGGAAAGTGCCTCCTGTAAAATGTCTTATACAAATTTTCTTTATATGCTGTTGACATTGTCATTTTATAATTTTGAGACCACAATTTTTGCCATTTCTCTAGATCATTTCTCTAGATCATTTTATAATTTTGAGACCACAATTTTTGCCATTTCTCTAGATCAATCCCATGTCCAAAATACTTCCCCCAAGCAATCATAGTTTCTTTAACTTGTTCTTCTTCTAGTTTAATTTCTAATAAATATCCATATAATTTTTTAATCACCTTTTCATCAGTAC
The DNA here is from genome assembly GCF_049901715.1 of Pseudonaja textilis. NCBI lineage: Eukaryota > Metazoa > Chordata > Lepidosauria > Squamata > Elapidae > Pseudonaja > Pseudonaja textilis. Next base: position 62,839,149 of record NC_141991.1, on the reverse strand, counting down.
CTGTCAAAATCTTATCTAAGTCAGTCAATTTATCATAGAAACCTTCTGCTTTAGAATCTTTATCATACCTTGAATGTATTTGCACATATGAAAACCAATTCATCTTTATACATTGTTCCTCTAGTTTTTGTATAGATTTAAGTTCACCCTTTTAATTCAATATTTCACCATATCTAACTGTTTGTTCCTTTTTGTATATTATAGGATAAGAAAATTCTTCAATAGTCGATAGCCAGACTGGAATTTTCAAATAACATTGTCTTTTAATCTTCTCCCCATTTAACCACAGAGACTCCCATATATAATGTCTTCTAAAGTACCCCTGTGTTTTAGTTCCTTTAGTTCTGTTGTGCCACCCCAACAACAGATCATGTCCTTCTAATGTCAACAATCTAGTATTTCTTAATGTTATCCATTCCTTAACCCACATCAAATTTGTAGGTTGGTAATACAACTCCCAATTAGGCAAACCAAATCCTCCTCTTATTCTAGCATCTTGCAAAAGTTTTAATTTTATTCTCACTTTCTTACCTTGCCATATATATTTCAACACAATTTTATTTAAATCTTCAAAGTAGTCTTTTCCAAGCCTAATTGGAATTGTTTGAAACAAATATAAAATTCTGGGTAATATATTCATCTTGATTGTTGATATTCTCACTATTAATAACACTTGTAAATTTTCCCATTTCAGCAAATCTAGCGCTATCTGCTGTTTAAGTTTGATATAATTATTCTCTTTTAGTGTACTGCATCTTGCTGTCAAGTATATCCCCAAGTACTTGATCTTATTCGTGACCTGAATTTTCAATAGGTCTGTCAATTCTTCCTTTTGTCTTGATAGCATATTCTTTGTCAAGATCTTTGTCTTATCTTTATTTATTTTCAAACCAGCCACCTTTCCATATGTCTCTATCTTTTCTATTAATTTTGATGCTGTTTCTAGTGGGTCTTCTAAAATGAAAACCAAATCATCTGCAAATGCTTACAGCTTAAATTCTTCCTTTTTAATTTTCATCCCTTTTATATTCTTTTCATCTCTAATATTTCTGTTTAGCACTTCCAAAGATAACACAAACAACAACGGTGATAGTGGGCACCCTTGTCTTGTTCATTTTCTTATATTGATAGATTCTGTCAGTTCTCCCTCTATGTTCTCCCTCTACCTTTGCCATCTGTTTGTGATATATAGCTTCTATTGCTTGAATAAATTTTCTAGCAAAGCCCATCTGTTCCAGCAGTAATAACATGAATCACCAATTCACATTATCAAATGCCTTCTGTACATCTAGAAATATCAAAGCCATTTGTTTTTCAGGATGTGCCTCATAGTATTCCAAAGTGTCCAAGATTACTCTCATATTATCTTTGATTTGTCTCTTCGGCAGAAATCCATTTTGGTCAGGATGGATAAAATTATTTAAATATTTTTTAAGTCTTTCTGCCAATATTGAAGAAAAGATTTTATAATCTGTGTTTAGTAGGGAGATAGGCATATAATTCTTGATTTGTAATGGATCGGTCTCCTCTTTTGGAACAAGTGTGATATAAGCTTCTGACCATGATTTAGGTATCCTCTTCTTTAACATAACTTCATTCATAACTTCTAGCAATGGAAAATTCAATGATTCTTGTAATGTTTTGTAAAATTCTGCCGAAAGTCCATCTGGGCCTGGTGCCTTTTCCTTCTTTTAACATCTGAGTTAAGTCCATTTATATTAATTGTAATCCATTTTTTCTCTTCCATGGTTATATTTTGTAATTAGGTTTAACAGCTCTCGTGGATCTTGATTCATGTTGTTCTTTGGCTTCCCCCTTTCCACCTACTGCACCTTCTTCTTTTTCAGTTGTCATTTGGGAGTCCTCTTGGAATTCAATTAGTGAAATTTCTTTTTCTACCTCTTCCTCCCCTCTGAAAAATTCTGTGTAAAATGATTCAGCTTTCTCAATTGAGTCAATTCTATATCACTGTTCTTGCCATGTAAACATTAAACCTTCTGGAATCAGCCATCTATAATTCACCTCTTTTTTAAATTAAAATTGTTTTGCTTTTTAATTTCATTATGAAATCAAGTGAAGTAGAATACTGTTATTTTGTAAGCGAAAATGATGAAATCATAAGCAAAAGTGGTCTTATATAACTAGAAATTTTACATTCATGTATCATATCCACCAATACAAATAAAACTGTTTGTACTGTACACATTATGAGGTAAATGCAAGTACCCAGAGTCAGGAAAAAAAATGAACTCAAGGTCCCAATGTAATCCTAAAACTGAATTAGTTAATGAGTAATTTTGTTCCATTTGTCCATTGGTAAGTTATTTAAACTTTTCAGGGGTCTGAAACCTGAATGACCACTGCTGGAAATGTTCATTTTGAGATACTAAATGAAAACAGCTTTGGGATGAGGAATTATTATAATTTCCATGAGACTATAGGCTCTTTCTCCATATTCTACATTAAGATCTTTAAGACTGCATTAACTTTGAGAATATAGAATCCTAAGCTTTTTGTGATTATTTACATAATGAGTGAGTGATGTAGCATGCAATCCTTTTTCAGGCCTCAAATTCTCTGATTTTAACTACTGAAAATTAATGGAACCATTTCCCACTATTTCATAATTATCTGTTCACACCTTGATCAAAATTAAGGAACCATTCTAACCTTACCCTGCTAGAAGTAGAAAGAAATACATTTACTAACAGTTCTGTACCTTCACTTCTTTTCCATTAATAATGTTAAAGAAAACTTGGTATCAATCTGTATTTTAGTAAACTTAGATATTCAAAGTCTGATAGTTCAGTGTGGGGAAAATATGTGAAAACTTTACTATGATTCATAAAATTTTACCAACCACACAACAAAACCTAGTCTTATCCATCCCTCAGCTACCAAAATATATTGACTGAAAAACTTGGCAAGTGAAAGGTTGTCCTGGTTTAAATAATATCATACATGATGATGAAGAACTGTTAATAATTATGATATATGGCTACTTTTTAATAATATATATGTCTCAAATATACAACTTGAGAAAATCATGTAAAAAGTAATGAAAAATCATTAAAATAATAAGATAAAGTTAATATTACAATTAAAGCAGTGCATGAGCAGGTTTTCTCAATCCAAACATATTGGGTTCAGTTTGCATTTCCTATACCCACTTATCTGGAAATAAACATCATTGGACATATTTTGCCTATTTAGAAAATGTATGCAGCTACATCCTACATATATAATCCTGAGTAGCTAACAACAATCCACAAAGAACATGCAGTAAATAATAAAAAATCTATTAATAAGATACAAAACAGCCTTTCAAATGATCATAACATAACACCAAAGCAGCATAACAGATTTGCAACCAAAATCAACATCTGTTCTGAGAAGATATTCTTAGAATTGTATCAGTAATTACGTAAAATAGGTAGATCGAAGGATAGACATTTTTAAAATGTACATCCTTTCTTTGTTCAGATTAACTCAATGGGCAATTATCAGAGCAACTATTTCACAATTTAACACTAAAACTATAGCAAGTAGCATAAATACTGTGTAAAACACAGTTAAAACCAGTTTTTAAAAAACAACTATTTACGATATGGGCCACTTTCCTAAAACAAAATTCTTTTTCTTTTTTTTATAAACTTATCAAAGCCATTAACTCACAGAGGAAGGCATAATTCTACCAGGAGGAAATTCCAAGTTAATTTATTCCTGACAATCCTGAGAAGATGGAAGAAGGCCTCTGAAGATTCATGGTCAGGTCTGTAAGGAACAAGGCAAACTTTCAAATATGTGGTCTTAACTCCAAAAGGCTTTACATCCTTCTTTCCCAACTTCTGAATGCCTTGGCGTTCATTGCAGTTTGCCACCTAGGTTGCTTGAAATTACATGATGACATTTTGAAATTGGTATAAAAAAATTATCAGTTAGCAAACATGGTTTTTAAAACAGATGAGAAATCAGAACATAGCTTATTGGCAGAGTGGTTCCTTAAACCCTTCTGGAATTGAATTTGGAAATTCCAGATACTAAGCAGAAACATAATAAAATTGGAAAAACCCATTGAGCTCCAATTGCATGCATTTAGAAAAGTTAGAAAAATCTTAACTTTTTTCAAACTCAGCCTTATAGAACTAAGATTCAACTAGAGTTAAGCAGTTTATGATCATGTTAGCTGATGCACAGGACCATGATGTAGATACCAATAGAACTGTTGCCTCTGCAGTTCTTGTCCTGCATGCCATTTTTTCTTCTTAGTTGTCCTTTCTCAAAAAATCAAAATAATCAGTTTAATATTTACTTTTAAGGCAGGATTGAACCATTTTGGGGCCACGGATGTCCTTGGCTTGTAACTGATATCGCAGGAGGCCATACTGGACCAAAAGTGGACCAAAATCAAACCAAAAATAGACAACCCTCTGAAATATAATTGAATAATAACATAAATACTAAACATTATTAAACTAAGAACAATTAATACACCATATTTAATATTTTCCCTTTTTCTGAAATATTAACATTACAATTTGGTGGCAGAGTTTGGAGCTGTATCCCTGGGCCTTCTGAGCCTTGGGTTCAGACTATATAATCTTATTGGAAAGAATCAGCTGTCTATCTATCTTTGGCTCATCTTGCATAGCATTTTCTACACAAACATACATTCCTTTGGCAAGATAGCATGAAATCAGTTTCAGATATTCCATAGTTATTCCAAATGGGGTTTTTTTGTTCCATGCAAAACCAACAACAGAAAAATATGAAGTACAGCAGAGAAAAAACATGTAAAAATAAAAGCCATAAAAATTACAGCTATTATAGTTGTCTTCTATTGAAAATCTTCAATAGATCAAACAAGAGCCAAATCTTGACTGGCCATCTCTGAATATTATTTGCAAGTGAGCCAAGCTAGCACAGATACCTTCGTCTTAGGGCAGGGGTGTCAAACTCAAGGCCCAGGGGTCAGCCTGCAGGGTACTTAGATCTGGCCCGTGGGGATGCCCTGGAAATAGTGAAGAATTGGCCCATGGTGCTTCTGCCAGTGAAAATGGAGCTCACAAGGGCTGCATGAGGCCGTTCTGATCTCTGTTTTTGCTGACAGAAGGTTGCAGGAGGCCTTTGCAACCGAAAATGGAGCTCGGGAATCCATTTTTGCTGGCAAAGCGCTCGGATCATAACAGGTGGCGCCCAACACGAGTGATGTCATGCTGGCCATGACCACACTGGTCACGCCCACCCCGAGATCAAACACTGATGTGGCCTTCAGTGAAAATGAGTTTGACTCCCCTGTCTTAGGGGATTTTACCAAAGGCTGATTTATCTAGATGTCAAATGATGGAAGAATATGATATGGGAATGTCTTAAAATATTTCTAATGCTGGCAAGACTGCCTGCAAAATATATATTATGAAAATATTCCATGGTCAGACTGTTTTGTTCATTATATTTATCTCCCACAGTCCCTTCAGTTTATTACAGCATGCCCTCATCCATTTTTATTAATATAAACCTTGTGGTTAGGCTAAGAAATAATGACTGGATCGATGTCACACAGGAAAGCTGAGTGAGGATTTCAACTTGGAAATCAATGTACCATATCTTTTAAAGGTATCACATTTCCAAGAACCTTTTGCGTGAATTTCTAGTAATCTTTTAACTCAGGAGAGCATTTTTTTTAATTGAAGGCGTATTTTTGTATCAGCTAAATGAATGAATGAGACTGAAACCTGTATAAATGAAATTAAACATGATGAAGATTAATAATGAAATTAATCTTTCGTGTCTTTCCAACATGCTAGAAATTTTAATTCAGCGGTAACTGTTAGGATTGATTTGGGATCTATAGCCAAAACCTTTGATTCATGTGCACTTGGACCTTAAATTAGATACCCCAGCTATAACCAAAGCCAATGCTATATGTCCTCCAAAATTGAAATGTAATTTAAAAACTAGGACAAGAGTTGTTTGGGTTGATTAACTTGAATAGAATAGATGATATGGACTTGTACATGTTTTATAACATCACCGGTAAAATGACATTCTTACATTTCTCAATTTTTATTACATTTGTTGGAAGATGGATTTTTTTTTTCTGAAATGACAAGATGACAGGAGCCAATGAAATCTAACTTAAAATACTTTTTTTGTGAACCTGTATTTAAAATTCATAATTGGTCACCTTAACATAAAATGTGTCAACCAACAATTTTGCAAACCTGTGCTAAATGATGTTCTTTTATTAGGATTTTTCCCTCCTGGTATTATAAACAAAAATATAGAAAGAAGCACTCAGTGCCCAGAAGAGTGTGCTGCAACTTGCAAGAATTTCTTGATTCTTCATCACTCCCACAAAAAGCACTACTTAAAAAAAAAAACCACCACAAACCCATATCATAGAGTTAAGATGTTAAATATTCAAAGTGATGCAGTCACAAGATCTGTCCTTACGCTCCTCAGTTCTATGTGACATTGTCTCATATTACACAGGCTCTTGTCCTGCATGTCTTTGGCCAAGACAAATGCTAAATGTTCATTCCAAATGACCATAGAACCAAGAGGAATCAAACTGGCAATATCCAGAATTCTGAAAGAGTTGGCTGGCCCCAAGCCTTTTGAAGTTCAAGGTAGGCTGCAAAGCTAATAGCTGACTCACAGACCTCACTTGTGATCAGTTGAGCAAGACCCTGCTTTAAGTAAACCAAAGGTACAAGCACAGTTTTAACTGTTTTGAATCCACAGCCACAGCTACATCGAGCAGAGAAATATCTAATCATGAATGGTGCATTCAGATAACATGGGTGTGTGTGTGTTTGTGGGAAATACCTGTCAGAGAAGATTGTGTGGCCATTGATGCTTAGGGCAACAGACACAATTGCTCAATTGTGTAAGAAATGAATAGCAACATGCTGGGAACATTTCATATAAACACAGGATAACACCCACAGCTGTATGGATGTTTTTCTACAAATGGTGTACCCTGAACAGATTCTGCGTAATGGGCGGGCGAGCAACAAAGCAGTGAAATGTATTCAAGGGTTTTTAAATCTTTGGACCTTCAGTGATCAATACTGTCATGTTGGTTAGGTTTGGGGGTCCAGCTTTGAGCCAGGCTGAAACCAGAGTACAATCTGGATAAAGAAAGCTGAGGTCAAATGTCGGTTTCCGTGCCTTGTTAATTGCAAGTACCATATACCGCAATATTACTAAAACTTTGGACATTTTTGTTAGCTTAAATTTTAAGATCTTCACTTTCTAACATCCAGAGAGGTGCCCCAGTGGGTCCTGGCTATATATTTTTCTGCAGACTTTTCCCATTCAGATATTTCTTTATTTTTCATCTTCTGCTGCCAGTGTGCATTGTACACTTTCCATTCTGGCCTTTCTGCATTTGTATAATTATTTTACTTCTGAAAGAGAGCAAGGTTAACCATGCTCTAAATATTCATATACTTTGCACTAATTCAGACCAAACTGGTACATTTTATGATTTTTCCTCCTCCTCTAACAAAATATTTGAGACACCCATGATTGTTTCTCTGGATGGAATGGAAGCAAAAGCTGACATTGAGCTCTTCTTTTCACAAATCTTAAGCTGCTTATCTCCTGTGCTGAAACTGTCTAAAAATGAAACTTGTTTAGGAAATTGTGTTTCCGAATTCAATCATTTTTTTTCCAGCTTTTGTTACCATGGCCCCGATAGGAGGATTTTCCTGGGATATTATTTATCACCTTGCTTTCCTTTCTATGGTCAGTTCTTTGAAGATATGTGATTTCCATTGATAGACCTTTTATACGACACCCCCTTTCTGATTCCTCCTTGTACTTAACACCCTTGATCTGATGTATCGACTAGCTGAGGAGGATGGGATGGAAAGAAAGCAGTCAGTTTTTCTTTTTCTTTCAGTCATTAGGAAGGAGCGGGGAAGTGGCAGAGCTCTTGTTAATTTCATGAGGGTAGGCACTCCACTGTTTTCATTGGTCCACTGAGGAAGATGCTGTCAGCAGGGGTTAAGCAGCCAGCAGCCAGCTTGCAACGACTATGGACTATGGACACCATTAACCAGTGACTGGAAGAGAAGGAGAATGAATTCCTGCCTCAGCACACAGGAGCCAGTTGGAGATGCGACATTTACTTTCAAACTGCAGCAGGTGAATACATTGACAGGTTCTCAGACCTCCTGATAAAAAGGGGGACTCTAACAGTTGTAAAAAATGGAGTGGCAGAATAGGAGTGTATCCAAATGCAAGAATTTATTAGCATTAATATTCAGTTTTACCTGGTGGTATGCATTACCTGGAAGTGGGCATGCTATCTAATATTTTTCTAGGGTCCTTTCCAACACATTGTGCTGCCTTTCTCAGAAATTCAGCCATGTGTGTCCGTGCGTAAGTAAACCAACACTCCGTAGCCTGAACTCATTAGCTTAACTTCCTTCCTCTTGCTGTTCCTATGTGTGGCAAATAAAAAGCAATATCTATTTTTTTACAGGTTTTATCTAGAATGTTAAATTACCTTTCTCCTTGTTAGCTATGCATGTGATGTACTATATCTCCATCGTAGCTATATGATTTACTACTCAGATAAAGCAAAATCCATTCAGGGTAGCTGATAGCATTTACTCATAGCTTCTGTGAATTTAACTGATGGAGAACTTCGAGGAACCAACGAATAAGGGCTCTGCGCACGAGAATTCTCATTACCCTTTTTGCAGCATTACCTTGTAAGGCACATTTAAAACCTCAACATGGTAATACATACCCAATCATGGGGCCCTGGTCACCTTTTCATTCTTGGGCAATTTACTGGGACAAAGTTCTCCACTTCTTGTTGTCCAAACTAAGCAGGACTAAACATCAGCTTTGGGCAGGTACGTAGGTGTGCCAAACAGTTGTTCTGCTATCTATAATGTACCCCTCCATATGATCAGAAAATTATTTTCATATTTTATATTTCAATATGTAATTTCCATATTTCCAGATCTTTATATCTGAATGATAGTTTACTGAAGAATGCAATGAATACACGACTCTTTCCAAAATCTCTGCATCCAGTTTGTTTTAGGCATGGTGTCATTTCCATTTTAAATCTGAGAGCCAGATCTGTTTTATTCATTTTTTGTAGCTTATTCTATAAAACCTTTGCAGTTGAAGAACATAGTAAAATTACTTCAAATAAAACATTGTGTTGTGAAGTGTCAAGATATATATAGAGAAAGTGAGGTGAAAAGCCCACAAATTATAATCACTTTGTAAAGTAGAAACACTCTGGAAAAAAAGTTGTTTTTTTCCCCAAAGGTAAAGATCAGAAGTTCAAGGCTTACTGTAAACTGGCAAGGTGACTCTCTGATCACGCATAACAGTGGCCATTCCTAATTCCTAATGGCCACTCTCTGAAAAACACAATATCTGCTTCAGTTCCTAGAAACTAGAGCAACAAAGTACACTGCACAGGAAGTGGATAGTATTTACATTGAAAGTTGGCAGTAGTTGCATCACCAATGTTTTAAGTTCTTTGAACATGTCAACAAACATGTAAAGGTAGACCCTCTCTAAACTTTAGAACAAAGTCTTTAGGCAAAGTCCCCATGTTAAAATGATGGGTCCTTTTATTGATTAGACAGGCATCGAATAGTATAGAACATGCAGGGTGTTCCATACTAGCAGGCTTGAAGACCTGCATTCCTATTGGTCTGGAAGAGTCAGGCCATGATTGGATGATATAAGCGCTCGTGATTGGTTTGTAAGGGGCTTGCCGCGATTGGGTAAAACCAAGCACGGCAAGCTCAGAAAGCTGTCATTGGCTGCCTAGCCGTGGCCGGCTCTATAAAAAGAGCTGCCGCGGCTAGGGTTTCTGTCTCAGAATCTGTTCGCTAAATAAAGAGCTGTTGTTCATTACTTGTGCCTCGCCTCTCTATGGGACCCACTGACCGAACTTAACACTGGCGACGAGGATGGGATTCTGAGACAACAAGCCTAGTCAGCACGTGGCAAACAGTGCAGAGACGACCAGCGAAATGGCCAGCAGCGCCGTGCCACCCGCACCATTTAACCCAGCCAGCGAGGACTGGGAGTCCTACATTAAATGTTTCCAAATGTTTTTGGAATCAAAAAACGAGCAGTCTTTTTTACACATTGCGGACCCGCCATTTTTAAAATGGCCAAGGCGCTCACAAAGCCCGCAGACGTCAAGACAATGGAGTGGGATACCCTAGCTCCCATCCTCCGGAACCACTACGCCGCAGCTGTACCAACTCTCATTCGAAGGCATGATTTCTATCAGCGGGTTCAGCGCGAGGGTGAGAGCATCAGAGAGTTCATAGCAGACCTAAGAGACCTAGGGGGGTTGTGTGGATTCACTAATTTGGACAAGGCCATGCGTGACCGAGTCGTCCTCGGCCTAAAAGACCCAACACTTGGTGACATCTCCCTCACCGACGCCATAGCCAAAGCCACCGCAGCTGAAGCTACCCGTAAATCAGCAGCACGAATGCGGCGTTCAAACGGAACCGACCGTCAATCAACCAGTGAAGCCACTACCACACCAGAGAAACTCACAGCCTCCACCCATCATGGCGACATCGAATCCCCTTCTGGTAGTGAAGAGGAAGAAATACATAGACTTCAATCAGAACGCGAGCGGCGAGACCGACGCAGTCATAAGTCGGGATACCAATGTGCCAGCTGCGGAGGCAATCACCCGCGTTCCGAATGCAAATTCCTGGATGCTGTTTGCTGTTTTTGTGAAAAGCGAGGGCATATTGCCAAAGTATGCCGGAACAAAAGAAATTTCAGCCCCCGGCGCCGGGGAAACAGCCTGAGAAGACGAAATGGCATCCCCACTAAAAACCAGGACCGCCCGACTGACAACCGATGGAACCGGGACAGCCGACCCAAGAAATTCATCGATACGCCAAGAAGAGAAGAAACGCACCAAACAGTCATCATTGGTCATGCTTCATCAATAGACGCACGGAAGATACGTCTTGAAGTCACCATCGAGAGCCAACCATGCACCATGGAAGTTGACTCTGGCTCCTACCTCTCTATGGTCTCCTGGCAGACCATAAAGCGCCTGATACCCAGCATATGCCGCCAAGAGCTAAGCAACCAGAAACTGATCTTGAGAGACTATCAGGGTAACTGCATCCCGGTCGCTGGCACAGGACACTTCCAGATTGCCTTCAAAAACCACACCGCAACCCTACCACTCACAATCGTTGATAGGGACAGACCCAGCCTACTCAGGTTGCAATGGTTCGCACCGCTGGGAATCGAGATGGCAGGCATCAACCACACAGATGATGAAGACTGGGAAGCAACACTCATACGGGACTTCCAAGAGGTCTTCTATGACACCTTAGGCAAGTACAATCTCCTTTAATCTTAGCCCTGACATCGCTCCCATCCGCCTCAAACCGCGCCAAGTGCCATTTGCACTCAAACCTAACATAGATGAGCAATTAAATAAGCTCATAGCGCAAGGTGTACTAGAACCTATCGACCATGCCCGATGGGAGACACCAATTGTCACCCCCATCAAACCAGATGGCTCCCTGAGAATTTGTGGTGACTACAAGGCCACCCTCAACCATGCCCTGCAGCGAAGTGCCTACCCCATGCCAGTAGTCCAGCATCTCCTACACTCACTGGGGGTGGCAGAATCTTCGCAAAGCTCGACCTGGCACAAGCCCATCAACAACTGCCTGTCGATGCTGAAACCGCTGAGGCTCAAACTATCATGACACATCAAGGGGCATTCAAATGCAACTAACTCCAATTCAGAGTCAGTGTCGCACCGGGGGTTTTCCAGAGCCTATTGGAAAGACTGCTGCATGGAATTAAAGGAGTCGTACCCTATTTCGACAACGTTTTAGTAGCAGCCCCCACTAAAAAGCAATTGGAAAAACGACTCAGGCAGTCCTACAAAAATTTAAAGACTCCGGCCTCAAAGTAAAAAAAGAAAAGTGTCAATTATGTACCAAAAGGGTTGAATTCCTCGGATACCTCCTTGACAAAAAGGGAATTCACCCCACCGACAAAGAACTAAAAGCTATCAAAGAAGCCCCCAGACCAAAAAACAAAATGGACCTCCAAGCATTCCTTGGACTTATTAATTTCTATAATATTTTCCTACCCCAGAAAGCAACTGTTGCGGAACCCTTGCATAGACTCCTCAACAAAAAGGCTTCCTGGATATGGGGACAGTGAGAGGAACACGCTTTCCAGCAAATAAAAAACCTTTTGACTTCAGATGCAGTCCTCATGCAATACAACGAAACCCTACCACTGACTGTTACATGCGATGCATCTCCCTTCGGTGTTGGCGCAATCTTAAGCCATACTTTGCCAAATGGAACAGAGGCTCCCATTGTATTTTTTTCCAGAACCCTGTCCAAGCCAGAAAGGAACTACAGCCAGCTGGACAAAGAAGCCCTCACCATCGTTTCTGCCGTAAAAAGATTCCACAAATACATTTATGGTAGGACATTTTCAATTATTACGGACCATAAACCCCTACTTGGCATTTTGGCAGGTAACAAACCCACTCCACACATCCTGTCACCTAGAATGACAAGATGGTCTGAATTTCTTGCTGCTTATTATTACCAATTAATACATCGACCAGGCAAGACTATCTCGCACGCCGACGCGTTAAGCTGATCCCCCCTACCAGACGTGCAAGATGACCCGGCACCCACATTACCAATTTTACAAATAGAAACCGTATCCACGCCACCATTAACCACGCATGACATTGCCCACGAAACCAAAAAGGACAAACGCTTGGCGCGAGTCCTCAGCTGGTTGGAGAGGGGCTGGCCAGAAAGCGAGAAAAGTGAACTCTTCAAACCGTTTAAAAATCGACAAACAGAACTTTTCTCACAAAAGGGTTGCATTCTGTGGGGTGATCAGGTGGTAATACCGGAGACATTACAGGAAAAAGTTTTGAATTTTCTTCACGACGGGCACCTAGGCATTGTACGCATGAAAGCCCTGGCCAGGAGCTATGCTTGGTGGCCAGGCATGGACAAACAAATTGAAACCTGGGTCGCCGCTTGTAATAGATGCCAAGAGACTCGCTCGGCTCCCCCAAAAGCCCCACCATTAGAATGGGAGACACCCAGAGGCCCGTGGTCGCGCATCCATATTGACTTTGCAGGACCAACCAAGGGGCACACCTTTTTAATCACCGTTGACGCTTACTCAAATTGGCTCAAAGTAAGCAAAATGAAAACAACCACCACGGAAGCTGTCATCAAGAAATTAAATAAACTTTTCGCCACGCACGGTTTGCCAGATGTGATAGTATCTGACAATGGTCCCCAATTTACTGCATTGGCTTTCGAGCAATACTTGGCAGATCGCGGCATCCGACACGCATTAACATCGCCAGCTCACCCGGCAGCGAATGCCAGAGCTGAACGCATGGTTCAATTTACAAAAAAAACTCTTCACAAAATTGAACATGGCAACATCCACGAGAAAATCACCAAAATGCTTCTACTACAACACATCACACCCAACTCCACTACCAACAAAAGCCCAGCAGAATTGCTGATGGGCAGAAGACTCCGGTCACCCCTAGACCGCCTGCACCCGGCTTACACCCCGGAAAAACCCCCTGGATCCAGCAGCAAACACCACGCCTTCAAAGTAGGAGACACTGTCTTCGCCAAAAACTTTACAGGGGACCCACTATGGCTCCCTGCAAAAATCACCCAAATCACGGGCCCTCGTTCCTATCGGCTCGAAACCACCAATGGTAGGTGTTGGAAACGACATATTGACCAGCTAAGGTCCAGGCTGGCCGCCTCTCCCCTCACAGACTCTGAGAAACCAAGAGATCGGGGGGGGGACCTCAAACGCAGAAAAAGAACCGGTACCTGTGCAAGCAGAACACCCCCACACGCATTAAAAAAACCCAAACATTAAACCAACAATACTTACCAGCTAACAGGGAACCATGGCAGACGGGTACTTCGCCTGGAAGCAGCATCCAGACAAGCTCTACCAGCCCAGAGAACCCAGGCAGGAGCAGCAGAGCAAATGACTCGACCGACCCAGAGTCACCAGGTGGGAGTCGCAGCTATAGACCCAGCCTACCCTTCCAGGAGGTTCCATCGAGGAGCTTGAAAGCGACGCAGAGCCCGTCCGAACCCGACGACGACCAAAGACATTATGAACCGTGCAAGTCAAGTAGGCAGGTACGAAGACCCACCTACTTGCGTGACTATGTTACCCCGCCCCTTGGACGAAACCAAGAGGGGAGGGGTGTTCCATACTAGCAGGCTTGAAGACCTGCATTCCTGTTGGTCCGGAAGAGTCGGGCCATGATTGGATGATATAAGTGCTCGTGATTGGTTCGTAAGGGGCTTGCCGTGATTGGGTAAAACCAAGCGCGGAAAGCTCAAAAAGCTGTCATTGGCTGCCTAGCCGCGGCCGGCTCTATAAAAAGAGCTGCCGCGGCTAGGGTTGCCGTCTCAGAATCTGTTTGCTAAATAAAGAGCTGTTGTTTATTACTCATGCCTCGCCTCTCTATGGGACCCACCGACCGAACTTAACACCGAGTATGAATTGTTTATATTTCTTTGTTAAGCATACATCCTATCAGACATTCAAGGGCAGAAATTATGAGGATTTCCCTGCAATTATTTTTTCCACCTGAACACCGCTGGGAGGCAGGCTGGGCTCAGAGAGGTCAACTAGTTCTAACTCAGCGACTGAGTTTTCATGACTTAAGATGGACCTGAACCTGGAATTTCATGGTTCCAGTCCAACTCCTGAACCAATTTAGCATTTGTGAATGGCAGACAGAGCAAATGAAAGGGGTAAGCACAGGCTAAAATTGCTCTTCGGCTGTCCCTCTCTACATTAGTTCATATTGGAAAGATTCATACTCTTGAGCCCTAACTGTGTTTTCTGAAATTAACAGCATTATGGATAACTAAGGATTTTCACTGAAGGATTACAAAATAGATTTTCATTTTGATAATTTGATAAATTACATGCCTTGTCTCAGAAGCCAGGTCACCACTCATCTTTTCTCCAAACTTTTCCATGATTTTTGAAGTGAATTCACAATATTTCTGAATTATCTTTCCCCCGTATTCATAACAATATAATCATAGGCCTGTTGACAAGTCTAAAGATTCCAGAAAATGTCATCTAATCTACATTTGAATAAGATATCTCTAAGATGGCTCACACTTGATTGTCTCTTGATTCTACTTGCAGATTCCATCCTTTGGTAACTCAAGTCATAAATAGGGCGGGGGGACGGATGATCTTTATGTCTTCTTCATAAAAAAGAAAATAAATATTCTCAACAAACATAATCCCTGCATTTATCTAGATGTTCTTGCACATATTTGTCTAACAACTTTCCCCAAAATGTCCATCCTGGGGGGATAAAAAGAATAATATCATACTGAACCTGTCTGAGAGGCTATGTTTATTATGGCATGGGCTACAAACCTGCATTCCAAAGTATTCAATATGAGCATTGGAAGTGGGGAGGGGTGAAAGTAAACCATTTGTAAAAATGAATAGGTGAACATCAGGACTTCAGCAATTCCATTAATACAATCTGATCAACCAATTTTGGGGAAGGAGTAAGGAGAGATTTCCTGCAGATACTGGATCTTATTACAACTTCCAAAGAGACTCATACTTAAAATGGCTTTGAGGTAGATGTGAAAGTGCAGGGGGAAATGCATATATCCCTTATACTTTAGCACAGGCAACTGTGCTGGAAGGGAAGAATTATTCAGTAAAACTAATCCAGAGAAGTGAAATTAAGATTGGCTGAACTTGCTTCATGTAGATCTCAATTAGTGAATAAAACTAGGAGGAAAAAAAACCTTGGAAAACTGTGAAAAATCTGATCCTTGAACCCTTAGATGGATTTGTATGATAGTTTTCCTTAGATATGCACAAGAGAAAAAGACTCAGTGTAACAGCTATTCATTGAAAATGGAAAAATACTAACAAAGACAATCCTGTTTGCAAGGAGCTGTCTACAATTGTAAAAGTTATCGATTCTTCAAACATTTTGTTATTTTGCCCTTCCAATATTTATATTTGCACTGAATCAGGAGATAAGTGATACAAGGATTGATTGCCCTTTTCTGATGCAGAAAGTGGCAATGCAAGCAATGCTCATGGTGTAATACTATCTCTCCATGTAGAGCTGCCAGATCAAAAGGTTAAGCAGGAGTCATGCAATGTTTGGATATGTATTTACACACTCATCATCCCATATGCTTTCTTCTGCACCTTTTTTTTTCTGGAGAAAAGAGAAGAAAAAGGTATCCTTAGACAACCTGGCTTCCTACCTTGGCTCATGCAGCCAGTTGCCACACAGGAGAATTCACTTAGCTGAAGTATCATCTTCCTATTAGAGTCCCTATGCCAAAGAACTGGTCCCATCTCTGTTCTCCTAGAAAAGTTCTGCACACTGGCGTCATATCAGTCTCGCTTCAGATCCAGAAACCTTGCTGGGATGTCATCTGTTGACCTCTGGGCCATGTTCCTGCAGATGTAAACTGTTAATATTTAGCCACTAAACCAGAATGTGGACAGATAGATCAGAAAGGGGAGAAGGAAATGTGTACCAGAAGCAGTATGTGGATTGATTTCAGAAATATGCCAAGCAGTATTTTTCCAGATGCTGATATTAATTATTGGTAGGAAAGAATCAGTCTAATTCAAATGATCTTCTAAAATTCTAGCGAAGCCTGGAAAGAAATGTAAATCACCCCCCCACACACCAAATCCTCAAAAAGTATTTGGGTTGCTGTATACATCAGTATTTGAAGGGTATATGAGTATGTATCAGTATTTGAGGGGCTCCTACACAGAAGAGGAGGTCAACCTATTTTCCAAAGCACCAGAAGGCAAGACAAGAAAAATGGGTTGAAACTAATCAAAGAGAAGCTACCTAGAACTAGGGAGAAATTTTCTAACCATGAGAACAATTAACCAGCGAATGGCTTGCCTTCAGAAGTGCCCCATCAGATAACTAAGTCTTAAAAAAAACTCTCTGTGCTCTCCCAGGAAGTATCATGAGATTTGAATCTCCCTCTGTGTATGATTTATGACATTATGTAAAATCATACAAACCACCACTTTAAGAGGTTGTTGAATCTTGCTCTAATGAGGCTTGCTGGTAAATTTAGCAAAAACAATTTAAATGCAGACAGTTTTAAACCCTGTTCTGCAAATTTGCCACACTTAATGAAAAATGCCACAATTGCTATAAGTGTACCATGCCCAGCCTACATTGGGGTATTATCCCTATTATCATGTTACTTCTATGGATGCTGTGCCTTTCTAAACATTGATCTCACAATAAATTGAGATGGACCACCCAGCTATGAAGAACCACTCAGCTATCAAGACATTATTTGCAACTTTTCATCTCAAATATGCTACATGTGGCATTTAGCACTGAATATACCAGGAATCCTGGTGATTGCTTCAGTTAATTTAAGAGTAAATAAACATAAGTATTCAATCCCTATCCTGCATAATGGGTAATTTTAATTTGCATGTCTCTAAATAAAATGAAATATGAACATTGACTGTGGCTGAATCAATCTTTTTCCTTTAACAGCAGCCAAAATATTCGGATATTTCATGGTCACTGAATTAGATACCTTTAAAAAGAGCCACAGCTATTATTCAAAGGTTGTGTTTCCAGGGTTGCAGTATTTTTATTTTTTAGGGAACCTGCACACAAATCTGCTAGTGCAATGTCATCCTGATTATTATTACAAAAGAATTGTGAACCAAAAAGCACTTTAATCCAGCACAGTTTTTAAGTATTATATTTCACGAACTCAACCCTAAATTTCTATCCCACATCCTTTCCCTATGTAGCTTTTTATTTAAAAAATTAAAACTAAAAGACATTTAGCATGTTTCCTTTCTATGGCCAGCCACGATCACAATATGAGGAGCATGAAATGTGTGGCGAGATCACAGTGGTTTACTAGTGTTAAATCGGGGAAGTTTCCATAAAAGTTCACAGTATAACAATATACAACATGTTGGCAAGAATAATATATTTGCATAAGGAACATTTGTTTGAGTAAGTTAATAGAACAGCTCTGTATCAATGTAATTCATGAATGGTTGGTTTTATATTACTACACAATTTTCCTATGAACTTAACAGAATATTCAAATGATGCTAATGCCCTAAGGTCCACATTATTGTGCCAATAACATGGTAGGCCATAACCACATCTGTATGATAACTGGTTATTTGCTTTATTAACACAGACTGGTAAGGAAGCTACTTAAGGCACAAAGATTTCTGCTAGAATTGAAAGGTTGCATATATATATATATATCTTTGGTTGTTCGGGTTTTCTCCCGCGTAAGATTCGAAGTATCTAGGCAACGTTTCGAGGAAGTCTCATTCATCATCTTCAGGCTTCTGTCTTCGGCTCTTGCTTCTCAGAGTGAAGCCTGAAGATGATGAATGAGACTTCATCGAAACATTGCCTAGATACTTCGAATCTTACGCGGGAGAAAACCCGAACAACCAAAGATCCACATACAAATACCCGCGAGAACCTCAGAAAACATATATATATATATATATACACATACACACACATACATACATATACATATACATACACATACACACACACACACACATATATGTATGTATGTATATATATTTTCTTAAGTTTTCGTGGGTACTTACATGTATGGTATTCAGCTTTGTTCGGGTATTTTCCCACGTCATTATAGTTGTGCTTTTAAAGTTGTAGCAACGTTTCGGCAGAATCTCATCTGCCATCACCAGGCTTCTGTATTGTGTTCATCAACCAATCAAGAAATGACAACACAGCCAACCTCCCCACCAGTATATATATGGAGACGGCAGCTCCGATCACCCTTTGCTCGCACAAGCATGAAGCCGA